>NC_057800.1:456499617-456567325 GCF_018294505.1 Triticum aestivum
CCCTTCCTTCACACCGGCGAACTCCGGCGAGCTCTCAAAAATCGACTGACCCAATTTTGAAATTTAGTCTACTATCATTTAACTAGTGTGGAATATAAAAGGGGAAAACCATAAGCATTGCGAGTATAGTGTTGAGCGTGCCATGGCGGATCTGAAGGTGCAAACTGGACAAAGGCAACTTCGCAACCAATGTTTGCTTTCAACTAACAAGTAAGTTATGGACAAGAAATCAGAGTAAAGCAGTGGCGATCTATTTTCTTGCTGCGATAAATAAGTTGAGCAGATATGAAAGAGTATTGCCTCTGGTGCGGCGTCGTGTATGTATCTGCTGAGAATTTGACGGTTCTACAGTAGTGATGGCTGTCGGCGGCGTGGAAGCAGATCTAGGAGGGTAGACGGTGGCGGCAGGGCGCGATGGACAAGACGGTCATGGGAGCGGCGCCGGCAAGGTGGACGACGGTGGGAATGAAGCGAGAGGACGGGATACAAGGATCCCGGTCCGAAGCCGTGGATGAGAGAGGTCGATCTCTTGTAATGGCCGACGACGTCGGGGTACCAGCTCCGGCATGGTGGAGGAGGACGGCGGTGGATGGGGTGGCGGACGGAGGAGGGTGGGGTGGAGAGGGTGTTTTGGCGCCCATGGAGTACGAATGGGGAAATGGAGGGAGAGAGGAAGGGGGGAACCATGTCTTCAGGGCGCACTTTGTCTCAAATGCGAGGAAATTTACAAACTTATCCCCCGTTTAAAATTTCCTACATCACAGCAATATTAGTCGGTTGGGGATAGGATGGTAATCTCGCATACACCGAATATTTGTCGACGAGAGTTTGTTTTTGGCGCCCACCATGTATGAATCGGGGAGGGAGTCGATTTCGGCCGAGGAGACATTGTGTTTTGGTGCCCACCGTGACTGAATCCGGGTGAGAGGCGGTTATGTCACGTTTGAGTGAAATTACAAACCTGCCCCTATGAAAACCTATAGAAATCGAGCCGATAGGCTTTGCATGGCAGGGATAGGCAGTAATTTCCATCTCGCAGATTTTGGTTTCGGGCGGTTACTACGACTTTCCCCACTTCGTTCAATTTTTTGCAAAGCAAGAGTGCACGTTTACCATGCCAACTCAATTCGAATCCAGTTTGTATTCTATTTTTGTTCGGGCACGATCCATTTTCGATTGGAATAAAATTCTATATACATCATTTATATATATATATATATATATATATATATATATATATATATATATATATATATATATACTTTCAAAAGCACAACACCCTTTATACATAAATATGGTTTACAAATGGCATGATCTCAGATTCATAAGGCTGTATGCATCTTAGTTTGGATTTTCAAACATTTGAAACCACTTTATGTTGAAATCCAATGTATGCATTCCTCGCTAACTCTCTCCAATTAATGTGTGTTGCATGCAGGTTTTTATTCTTTTTACTTCTCAAACATGTATAATGTGTTTCACACACACAACATATAGTGTAATCCCATTTAGACATTAATTGCATATAAACCGTGCATTGTCTCTAATTAAAGAATCTATGGATCACTAATATTGATAAACTATATAACATTACACGTGTCCCCAAATTCAAATGAATATGCATGTTTGATACACCAATTTGTGTTATGATATTATCGATGTCATGATCTCTAGTTTAAATATTTGAATCCCCTTAATCTAGATATTCGTCTCATATAGCTATCACTCATGCTTATATAGGAGTATCTCTCTAGACCTATACGCGTTCATCGTCTCTCGAGTATCTCTCGTGCTACCTGTATGTTCTTTTATCTTCGTAACACACTGACGGTACTCTCTCCCTCGACCTCCATCACTCTATCTCTCTCTAAGTATATCTCGCTCCCTGCTATGTGTCTCTAACTATGATTCTCCATGTGAAACCTCTTTCTCTCACACAAACACAAACTTTGTCTCCCGGGGTCTCATTTCTATCTACTATTCCCCTGTGTGCCACTCACACACACCCTCTCACACAGAGATGTCTTTCGCTCCTTAGGTATGAGAAGCTACGACTCTTCCTCTTAAATATCTCTTTCTCACACACAAACACAAACGCTGTCTCCAAGGGTCTCATATCTCTCCACCATTCTCTTGTATGTCGCTCACACACACTCTCTCTCTCCCTAGAGATATCTTGCGTTCCCTCATATGTCTCTCTAGCTATCACTCTTGTTGTGAAATATCTTTCTCTCTCACAGACACAAAACTCTGTCTCTCGGGATCTCATTTCTCTCCGATATTTGTTTTTATGTGAGTCACATGCATCCTTTCTCCATCTCTCTCACACCCACACACATAACTCAGCCTTCTGATCCACTCACTCCTATCTCTAACTCACACTAGCTAGCATCTTTATCTTTCTATTTATCTGTTTCTCCATCAACCTTCTTTCTCGCCCTCTCTCTTGCTTCCTATCACGCACACTATGTATGTTTCTCTCTACATGCAGTCAAGTGCCCTCTTTTTATCTTTCTCTCACACACACATAACTTCACCCTCTGAACCACCCGACGGTCATCTCCAACACTCAAACTAGCTGATGTCCCTCTAGCTAGCATTTCGATCTCTGTATCTATCTGTAGTTTCTCCGTCAACATTTCTTTTTCGCACGCACTCTTGCTTCCTATCACCCACACTATATATGTCTCTCCATACATGCATTTATAGATTGATCTCTTTTGCACAATCGTTGTGTCTCACTCCCTCTACTCGCCATAGATGCATGCTCCAGCCCACACCACTATCTCTTAAAGACAAAAACACATGCTCAATTATCGGGCCTTCTTCCCTGCACTCTCACATGCATGCATATTGTCATACCGAGCCATCTCTCCCATGTCGTTGATCTTATGACTTATGTCTTCTTTCTTTTATCTCGATCATGCGCGCACGCACACACACAGATCCACGTATACATGTATACCTCTCGCACATGCACGTTCAAGGTCTCTATGTCTCCATACGTAGTTAATTGCCCTCAATCCTAACGCCACATCGAATCGTTCTCTTCTTGTGTGCACATAACTTCCGTCTGGATGGGTGAAACACACACTCACACTTAACAATCTCCTTCTAGCTACCCCCCTCTCACTCTTCCCCCTATATCCCCAAAACTAATAAGACCATCCCTTCGTTTAATTCCCTCCTACATGCACCATCGATATATAGTAGTCTTCCTCGGTGTCTCTCGAACAAACACGTTCTCTTGATGTCGACTCCTCTCACGCGCACACACCTTCTCTTCCCTCTCTACAGGCCTTTTCTCTCTCACACCCCATCATTGGTGGCCTCTGCCATACACATCACCTCTCTATGATGAAGTCACGCACACTTAAATTACATCCGCCACCGAGGATCCCGCGTCACACACACGCACCCCCCCACACATGCACCCACCCACCCACCACACACACACTAAGACTCCATCACACGCACACACATACACACACACACACACACACACACACACACACTTAGACTCCATCTCACACACATGCTCTAGGTGGAGCATTTGTTCCTACCACCCTTCGTCCAACCTTACCCGTATGATAAACAATCACCTTAATTTACTTGTATAACATGGACAAATTCCACTTTACTTTAGTAGTTAGCAAACTTATCATATCTACTCTTATAAAAAACCCGAGTTGGTGATGATGGTATGCCTACCATCTTGTAATATAGACCGTCTAATCTATATCTGACGGATACAAAGCAAACTATGATAATTTTACAAAAGATACCCGCACCTCCCTCCACATCCTTATCTCCCACAACCTCATTGCTGAGCAATTAAAAAAGGAAGTCTCTGGAACAATCTAGCATGGTGGCCGCTTCTGCCTGCCGGTGCCGTCCATTCCCATGCCTCTGCCCAGTCCGACCACCAGTCACCACCACACTCCACTCCTCCTCACCTTATCTCTCATCTTTCATTTTTTCGATGAAATTCTCGACATACCAGTTTTCCATGAAATTCTCGAGATATCATTAGTTTTTACACATGGGATTACTCCTGCATGGGTCAATCACAACATGTGTTGTGTTAAAAAAATGCATATTGATGTTCTGTGCAATGCACGAGCATCTTGCTTGTAATTATATAACGCAAATCACGAGCAGGAAGTGACATTTTTTTACACAACCATGTTAACATGGCCACGTAAATCACTAGCTAAAGTGTAATACCATTATACTTATATCCCAATGCAAAAGGTTGAGTACATGTCCGAAGAGTAGAGTCGCACACACGCACTTTGTCTCTCAGAATCTCACACACACACCAATTACGTGACGCCCACTTAAGCAGACACGTATGTTGCAATTTGTGCACCCGCGGGTACACGTGATGGTGCGCATTTACTTAAGCCAGATGGTGAACCCAAACAGTAGTTGCATTCGTTCCCCTCCCGCCGCCTCCTCTCTGGTCGCCGTCGCCCAGTAGCCATGGCCCGGCCGAAGGTAACGACATGGCGCTTTAATCTGGAAATTTTAGTGGTTATGCATGCATCTTTTTGTGCTAGCACTCCTATATAAGGGTTGACCAGTTGCTTCCCGCGGACGTGCGCGGGCAGTGGAAGAGGAAGGAGAAGGGAAGCGGGCTGTGGAGTAACATTTTTTACCACAATTTCTTAGTAAACTGAGTGCAATAATTGAGTAGTTTTGCAAACTACCAGTACTACACCTGAAACGGTTCAAAACCAATACTACCTTGCCAGCGCGCGCTTCCCATGTGAAACGGTCAGTGTCGCCCTGGAGCGTCAGTGCCGCATTAATGCCCGGCCAGAGTGGAGGCGACCTCTCACTGGTGCCGGCTTTGAAGCAACGTGATGGCCGAGAGAGCGCTGCTTCCCGGTGCACGTCACTGCTCCGCGTCGAGGCTGGCCATAGTTTGGATGAGTCTCCATCATGGGGAGCCACACTAACTGCGGTGATATGGATCGTTCCATCTATGAAGAACACGTGGGACTGGAACTACGAGACGGACATGTAGCCAGGAGTGGACGTACGAACCTGAGTAATGTAGCGCAGTAAGTGAAGTAGAAAGGCACAAATAGTATGAACATGCGTGGCATATAGGCATTTGTCTCTTACTACTTACCACTAAATTTTGTACGTGCAATGCACGGTGATGTTATGGAGTACGTGCCTAAGCACTCTACTACTACTATATTAATTGGAGGCACATATTAGGTTTTATATTTGTTTACGTGTATGCCCCGAGACCTTCCAACTAGACGTGTATTTATCTCTGGGTCGCACTTTTTATCGTTCATACCACTAGTACTACTACGTGTGGTCTTCGACCCAGAAGTGGAAGAAGTGGAGACGCTCTACCACGCTATTCATGTCCCACTCCTTTTGCTGACGTGTGGGACATCCAGCACGTGCCATGTTTGGCACTCCTTCGTCGTAAGAGTTGAAATGCTAGCATTCATAAGAAAAAAATAAATCATCAGTAATACTATACCACGTGGTTTCCTTGCTCCTTGATATTGGAAAGAATACTTCTGTTCGCCAACATGTGGGACGTCGACCATCCTGGTCCACTTGCCATGCACGCAGAACTCCAAGGGAGAGTCACCCCGGTCGTTGTGCCGCAGTAATAATGACTAATGAGCCATCAAATCACAGGCCCAACCTTTCCCACTTTGAAGTTGCTCGGACGAAGAAACCATCATGACTTCGTTGAATTCCGCTTCTTGAAGAAAACTACTATACCAGCAGTACTGTGAGCTATAGTAGTTACTCCAACAGAGGCCTCCTTTCGTTCATAGGATAGGAATTTTATAGGAATATGAAAATCATAGGAAGTGAGATGACATGCATCTCAATTCCTATAGAGAAAGAGATGCCATTTGATGAATAGGATAGGAATTTTTCCATTGATCTAGGCTAATGTATTGGTAATTTGCTCGAAAAACTACAGTAGTAAATAGTAGTACTGGTACATGCTCGTACTCAGACACAGACACACACACTAACTACTAGTACTACTACTTCTGACATGCTGGCTAGACACCGTCGTTCTCCTTCCCGGCTTTGTCGGCGACACCCCATCGTGCTTGGATCTCCGCCGACCTCTCCGCAGTAGCGCGTGCGTCCTCTTCTTTCTTGCAACGGCGGGCCTATCTTTTCTTGAGTGCTTTCTGACTTCTCCGCTCCCTCTGTGCGGCTTTCGCCGCCTCTTGCTCTACCGCCCATTCGGCCTTGGCAGCTTCAAATTCCGCTCACGTAGGTGTGAGGTCGCGAGCGGCGATGAACTCGGCACGGCGGGATTCCATCGCTTCCCTACCATTCTGTGTGTGGTCATGGGCGGCGAGGAACTCGGCGTGGCGGGATGCCATAGCTTTATTACCGGTTAGTGTGCGGTGTGGTGGCATGAACGATGCTTGGTGAGAGCTCTCGGGTGGAGTGGCTAGACAACCGCATAGTGCATTGGTTTGTTAAGAGCTCAAGGACAAAAGACGAAGGAAATTTGGATTCCCCTTCAATCCTGGTCATTTATTACCGAGTAAAATGCATTGGCAGTCATCAAACTTGTGTTGATAGCTCACTTTGATCATTATATTATACGTGATGCACACATTAGCACACACCGTACATAGAGGAAAGTAGCATGTACGCGTGCAGACACTCACGCTCACGCTATCAAACCATGCTAATGCATGCATGTCGCCCTCTCAATCAAAGTCTTGCTCATGGCGCAACGCAAACGGCAAGCCCGTCACCTGCGCACCCCGGCAGTGCCTGACATTACTGTTTAGACGTTTGATGGAGGCCTCCGTGAACGTCGAGCATGTATTCACCTGGCTCAACACCAACAGTCATACTCGGGACTCAGCGCCTTGCTCATGTATATCGTCCATCACAACGACAATATATAAAACAGCCTAGCTAGAGAGGGTACTATGGTACGGAGTATGTACTATCGTGAGCGACCGATCATAGTGCCACTGCACACAAGTGTGTGGCTGATCGATTCGTCCATTATTCCTAAAAAAGCATGGTTGTGTGGTGTCTAATGGTGGTCGGCGAAGGCTAGCTGGCGACAAGACCGGTTGCATGGATGTCTAGTTGTCAATACGTGCTGCATACACTTCAAAGGCTCATCATCCATGAGTTCACATTTTACCACCATGCCAGCGTCTGACCGCCCTGGCCTACCAAAGCCCCTTCCATCGCTAGCATGCGCTTCTCGCCTGAAACAGTCACCATCTCTCCAGAACGTCAATGCCGCATTCACCGGACTTAACTGCAGGTGCAGTTGGTGTGTCACTGACATGTGGGCCAGATGCCCGTTGGGCCCACATGTTAGTGACCCAACGCATATGCGGTTAAGTCACTGAAGCAGCACCCGCATTCATGCCCGACGAACCTACTCCAGCGCCAGCCGTCCATCCGTCTGCCGCAGCTCATTGCCATTCGCCCGCTATATTAACTGGAGCCCCAGCTCCCATCCATAGCTAAAGACCCACACTCATTCTCCTCCGGTCCCTTCCTTCTGTCGGCACCACTCCAACCATGGCTTCCTGGCGCTCCAAAGCTCTCTTGGACGTACTGTCGCAGGAGCAGACGAAGGAGATCGTCGGCTCCCCCCGGCCGCCCTCTGCCGCACCTACCACGAAGTTGGCGCGCGTGCACGGGCGCAGCCGGCAGCGAGGAAGAGTAGTACACAATAGGTCGCCGCCGCTCTGGTCCCAGGAAGGCCACCGCTCCTCCACTCAGTCGACGCCAAGCTTGGTGGGATAAACATCGGTGGCCGATTAGCCGCTTGACGGCGACGTGGAGGCGGAAATCTTCAGAACCTTGTGCTCCGGAGGAGGAGGTTATCGAGGCGGATGGGGAGGAGGCAAAGGCAATGGCCGGCTTTCTCTGTTTCATGGCCGGACATGGTGGTCGGGCGCCAGCATCGTTTAGATTAGGTTTATAGTAGGTTTTAGTACGGTTTGTGCGAAATATGTAATGAATTTCGTCCAGTTTGTAGGAAAAGTTTTCGAAATGTAATGAATTTCATCCGGTTTATTTGAAATTTGCGTTGTTTACACGAATTTTGTCAGCTTAGTTCATATAGTTGTCGAAAGGTATGCAGGCAGCATTGGATGGCATCCATCAGTGTCCTCGGACAGATGCCGGTGTAAATTTGTGGGCCAGCACTGGAGATTAACAGTGCTCCATTATTTGGCAGGGAACAATTATCCCTCGATCGAAATCAGATCCGTCGTGTTTCGCACTCCTCCCACGTAAGAGTGTAAACTCTTGCTTACATAAAAATGGAGCAAGTGGATGGCACTATAGAACGTCATATCAATCAAACTAGCCCGCCTAACACGCGGGAAAGCACCGCCCTTGTCATTTTGTTCTGGATTTCTATCGATCGATCGCACGAAAATGTTTCGCTTTGCAAGTTCAAAAGAAAAGGCGACACACTTACGACTCATACGCGTCGCACCCTCGACAGTCCAGCTCGCACACCGCTCACCATAAGGGACACGCGTTGTCTTGCAATTTCACTGACATGTGGGACTGCAATTGAATAAACCGTCAATAGCCGAAATCTAATCGCTCGGCTGGCGTCGGCTGAGAAGAGAGAGATGGGGGAGGGAGAAGAGATCGCCCGCCCGTGCGCCGCGCACGGACTCCAAGAAATATATGGTGATAATGTGAGGTGGGCCATGCGAGAGTCCAGACCACTTCCAAGCCCTCCCCCCTCAGACGCCAGCTGCCCGCATTCATAGCAAGTAGTACCAGTAAAATACTGGCCTATAAGCCCACTTAGTGGAGGAGAGAGAGGCATTGAAAAAGTCAAGGAGTGGGTTCTGCAAGAGCCCGTCTCTACACGTGCTCCTAGGTATAAAAAAGCTAATTCTACAAAAGAGGCATAGAAAAACAATTGTGTCTAAAAAGAAAGGTAAAAAACATTTGAGAGGAAATAGATAGAGAGAAAGTGGGAAAAAGTTGTAACCTTTCTAGCCAACCTTATAGTCAACACTATGGTAGAATTACATGAGGAAGGAGGGAGTGGTGCACATGCCAAGTTCATTGGGCTACCGTGTTTCACCCTCCTCCATCGTAACAGTGGAGACAATAGCTTTCATCAAAAAATAAACAATGAATACTCAATGCTCGTCCTCTATATCGGAAAAGAGTACTTTCCATTCGCTGAAATGTGGGACGTCGACCATCCTGGTCCACCTGCCATGCACAAAATTATCCTGGTCCACCCCGGTCGTAGCGTGGGCCCAACCTTTCCCGATGTAAGTTGGTCGGACGAAGGAACCATCATGACTTCGTTGAATTCCACTTCTTCAAGAAAACTTATTGTACCCGCAATACTGCTACCACACGCGAAGACTAGACGACATTGTACCATGTCATATCACTAAAACCCACTAGGCCAAACTAGCCCGCCTAGGATTTGTACTCCCTCTGTTTCAAAGTTAGTAGTATAAAGTTGAGTCATCTATTTTGGAACGGAGGGAGTACGTTTCTGTACTGCTATGATTTTGTGTTGTACGTCTCTGTACTTTTGCTACGATTTTCCTACCCTATGAACCAAATGAGGCCTGAATGTATCCGTGTCGATTATTGTTTGATCGATCGCTAAGCCTACAATTTTAGGAGCTTGGGCTATTGGCTAATCGACGACGGATAAGTATAAGCGTACCACGAGCTCATCAGCCCCAACGTTTCTCTTCAGTGAGTGTTTTGAAAGTACTATAGCTGGCACAATAGCTAGCCTACTAACACCAAGAATCATCAAACAAGCCCTGCTGATATGATAAACAGTTCAAACTTACATGTAAGCATGATATATATTACATCAAAATCTGGTGAGGATACATCTGTTTCCATAACTCGGAGAGGGTTCGCATGATTCACTATCAAACAAAAGTAGCAAGTACCGCCCACACAAGACAATGCACTAGCCCTAAGATGGTTTGATAACACGCATCGTTCTGGTAATTAAACACAGGGAAATGCAAACTACCCTGAAGGATTAGCATGACCAACTATTTCTTGTCATCGATCTCTCGGGCAATGACCACAGCACGGGCAACAGCATGGGAAACAATCTCTGGGGTGATGTCCGCAGGACTGACTACGACATATGTGGCGATGTCCATAGGATGGACAGCGGCATCGGAATCGATCTCTGGGGCGATGTCAACAGGATGGACCGCGACATCGAAAATGATCTCTAGGGCGTTGTCCATAGGACGGGCCACGGCATCGGAATCATCAAGGACGTCCACCGGCACCTGCACAACCCTAACATATTAGCAAGCACATTGCAAATAATCAAAAACCACAACTATGGTAAGCCATTATTTTTTACCTTGTGCAGCTCACCAGGGGATCCCATCCCTCCGAGGGGCATCTCCTTGTCCTCGATGGGGGCCATCACCTTGCCAGGGGAATACTGCTTCTCAACGGCGACTATCTCCTCAAACTCGGCCTTGAGCCTCGCATAGGTGGCCATTAGAGTTTCTAGGTAGGCACGGTGGGGCCCTTGCTGTTCTTCCAAATTTCTTTGAGGAGTTCATCCGCCAACGTCGTCAACTCTTTGGCCAGTGCTTGTTTCTTGGAGTTCTTCGTTTTCATGGGTTGGCCCGCCAACATGGTCAACTCGTTGGTCGGTGCTCGCTTCCTAGAGATCGCTGTCTCCAGTGGGTTGTCCACCGGAAACTCTTTGCCTAGTGCTCCAGGATCCATCAATGAACTGACAAACAAAAAGCAATCGAAAGGAAACCACAGTCACAATGAAAATAGGAAAAGAATAGGTTGTGAGAATCAGTCGGTGCTTCGCAAAAATAAGATTCTTGTAATGAAAATATAGCAACATCACTTATTCGCCCACCTTTCCTTCATCGGTACAGAAGAAAAATGGCAGAATTGAGTAGCCTGGAATGAGGTTTTCTTCAAGAAAGGGGAGAAAGGGCTTCAACGAGCGTTCTAGTGAAATGATGGTTGCTTTGTCCAGTCCAACTTCGAGGACACTTTACCACTGTTGCTAAAGGTATGAGATACATTCCTCCAATCACAAAATGCCTTAGTTGATGAGATTTGAGATTTGAGCCAGTACTGCACGCAGTGTAGTCTAGTCACTTGTTGAAATCTCTAGAAAGGCAAATACTCCTTTCTGATTTACAGGGCTATACTAGCAAGTACTAGTACTACAATAGTGGGCTTGAATACCAATTTTGTCTCATGCAAGAGCCTGGCTATATGCGTGCTCCAAGGCTCCGCACCACGCCCCACCCCTACATAGACTGCCACGCGAGCGTTCACAATTGCCACATTCGGTTTGCGCTTGGCTCTTCGCCTCTTCGAGAAGACAAACAAAGATGTTACTACTACTTCTACAGTATCGAATCCACTGCTGCATGTCCGTCCATCGCGTGCGGGAGGGATAGCCACCGCGCGCATGGGCGAGGGAGAAGGCGTGTGGTAGTAAAATCAAGCTTCTCATCGTTGTACGAGTTGACGCGACACATTATAGCACTGGCCCCTCATGGTTGCCTCTAAACTTGGCTAAAAGACCCGCAACATACAATACTCCATTTGCTGCAACCTCTAACATTTACCCCACCACAAATTAAAATATATATTCCTGTCTTGACCAGATGAGCGTGCAAACTAGAATCACCAGGATGACAGTTAGGGCCAGAAGATTATTTTAATAAAAAAAAGCATGGAGCTGACCCCAACGATTTTAAGCTTACATGCATGGTACACGCTATCCTAGACTACTCTACACATGAAACTTCCACACGAGCGTCCAGGCTACGCTTGGATCTTCGCCTCTTCGGGAAGTCGAACAATGATGGAGTACTACTGCAATGGAGGAGTACTATAGTATGCTTCTGGCCATCTGACACCGATTGAACTATTGCATGTCCACCGCGTGCGGGAGGGAGAGCGTGTAGCGAACGAAAGATTCTCCTAGTCCTGCCAGCCACCACGCTCATGGGCGAGGGAGGGGCGTAGCTTCATTGACTTACTGCTCCTGCCTTTGCGTCTATGACAGGTGGGCCCAATAGGTGGGTGGCTCACCTGTCATGCAACCAAAGGCAGGTGCGGTTAAGGCGAGAGGGCGTTGTAGTAATCAAACTTCTCAGTCTTGTACGAGTTGACGCAACACATCAAAGCACTGCACTCGATATATTTCAATAATTTGCATTTACCAATGCATTAGTTACTCCCTACATTCCTAAAAATAAGTCTTTTTAGACATTTCAAATGGACTACAACATACGGATGTATGTAGACATATTTTAGAGTGTAGATTCACTCATTTTGCTTCGTATTCTAACAAGTGACTACATATGGAGCAAAATGAACGAATCCATACTTTAAAATATGTCTACATACATCTGTATGTTGTAGTCCAGTTGAAATGTCTAAAAAGTCTTATATTTAGGAACGAAGGGAGTAGAAAATATAAATAATAATGCATGTTGGGTCAGCCCACGTTTTCGATAATTTTAGCTGTGGGCTTGTTCACAATTTTTACGAGGGGGTGGTTGTTCATTTAATGGAGGGTCTTGTACCAGACTTGAATGATACAAAGTGCGACCTGGCACATCGTAACACCACTTGGAATAAGCGGGTAGTTATCTCAAAAAACAATCAACAACTCAAAACCGGCGACCTGGCACGTACACAATTTTAAACGTGTTTTGATGGAGTAAAAAAGGAAAACTACCCCACTACGTATATAGCCAGAGCTTCCGCGCTTGCTTGCTAGGGTTGCTCTATTCACACACTCTCATCCTCTCCAGATCTAAACAAGATAGCGGTGGTAACACTGTCTTTCTCCCTTCAAAAAACACTCTCTTTCTATCCTCACCGCTGGTTACAGATCCGGGCGTATCCCCCTTCGCCGGTGAAGGGAGGAGGGGCAGCGTTTAGGACGTTATCGACAGCGAGGGAGGAGACCCACTACTGGCCGCACCGTTATCTCTGGCCGAGCACCAGCGTGGGTGGTCCTCCGATCCCTTCGTCATTGCCCTAGTGTGGGCGGATCCGGCCTCCCGCCGCCCACCTATCCACATCCCGATGACCTTCAGGTATATCTTCCTTCGAAACCGCCTTAGCTCTACTTCCCAAGCTCGCTACGTCGCTTCATGTGCATCATTTTCTGCCTCTTAGCCCCTCTCGATCGAATGGTCCAACGTCACCTTTTTTCTATTGTTAGAGGTAAAGCTACTTCATGCAGTCGAATCTTGTACTTGGTTCAAACAAGAAATAAAGTGGGTGTGGCGAAATTTAGTATGTACATCGGACTTGGTACAAACAGGAAGGAATGGGGGTGAAAGTAGTACAGACTGGTCATCCAACCGGTATCTTGGTCGAAAAGGGAAATATCGGGGTAACGCTGTACACAGTGGTATGACCAAGACTAGATTTGCTATCCACATATAGGAGTAGGTGGCTAGAGTGAACAAAAATGGGACCAACCAAGATATGTTTCTTGGATGTTTGTTTCTCGGGGCAACAAACTCTGAATCACCACTTTATGCCCCTGTTTACACTACAAAAAAGACACATCCGTGACATTTTGGGCCGAACGAAAAAAAATCTGTCATACTTATGACACTTCTATGACGATAATTGTGACAAAACCGGGTATCATCATAGATGTGGTGGGGTCCTACTTCTATGACAAAAAATCATGACAGACAATGGGCTTTTCGTCCTGGGCGGGCCGGAGACGCAGCTGCATGACATTCTTTGGGCTGTCCATGACGGAAAAAATCGTGGTAGAAGAGAGGGCGAGGAAAATATCGGGGAGTTCCCGGTTACAGTGGGTGGTCGGGGGCCGAGCGATGTGCGTTTCTCTCATACGTACGTGCATGTGTGCGAGGCGTTGGGCTCTAACTAAACCTGAGTGAGGCGTTGGGCTCTAACTGAACCCGGGCGATCACACTACAGGCTACGTGTTATTGAACCCGAGCGATCGATCGATCCCTTGCTGTTAACTGAACCCGAGTGATTCCTTCGCTACTACTGCTAACTGAAGCCGATCGAACACTGCTGCCTCCTTCCCTGGATGATCAGTGAGCGTTTTTGAGGGGGTTTGGATGAACAATTCTCGGTGGGGGTTGGATGAACAGGAACCCATGGTAGTAGAGGCCGTTGTCGCTGGATGAACAGTACCCCGATCGATCGAGCCGGTGGATGAACGGGACCTCGTGGAGGGCTGGATGAACATGACCCCGTGGATGGCTGGTTGAACAATAGCCGGTGAAGGGCTGGTTGAACAATAGCCGGTGGAGGGCTGGATGAACAGTAGCCCATGGAGGGGTGGTTGAACAGGACCCCCGTGGGGAGGGCTGGTTGAACAGTAGCCGGTGGAGGAGCACGCGGTGGAGGCTGGATGAACAGGAGCCCGTGGATGAACAGTCGCAGGTGGAGGCTGGAGGAGGTCGACGGTGGATGAACAGGAGCCCGTGGAGGCTGGAGGAGGTCGACGGTGCAGATGAACAGTATCCCGTGGAGTCCCGTTTTGTGGTACGCCACACCCCTCCCGATGAACAGGACCCCCGTTTCGACCGTAGCGCTCCAACACAAGTTCGTTTCCTCCGTTTTGCGATACGCCACACCCCTCCCGATCAACAGGACCCCGTTCCGACCGTAGGAGGTCCGTTTCCTTCATTTTGCGGTACGCCAGACCCCTCCCGATGAACAAGATCTTGTTTCCATCATGGCCGGTCGAACACAAGGCCGTTTCCTTTGTTCTGCGGTATGCCAGGCCTTGTTTCCATCGCCTGTTCCGTCCAAGCCGGTTGGCTCCCGATGAACAACACGCGTTCCATTGCCTCCCTATGAACACGAGGCATTTCTTTGACTCCCCATGAACACGACAACGGCGCAGTTTGTCCGTTCTGACCCAGCCACAACCATGTACACGAGCCCTGGTCATACGTATGCGCGAGTAGGCGTTCGAGACCCCGCTCGTATGTACGTATGTGGCCGTATTTACTTTCTTGCACCCTGGCCGCTGTACGTACGTGTACATGCTACGTGTGCGCCTCTACTACCACACGTGCATGCCTCTACTACCACACGTGCCCTTCCTTACACGGCCACGGTTCATCGCTGCAGCCTGCAGACAGACCGATCGACCAGTATGTACGTACAAGTTCGCAACCAGAATGACAATGCTACGTACGCTTCGATCAGGTGGGTCCCTATTGTCAGGCACTTCCTTGCGTGTGAAGATGTAGCTGGTGGGTCCCAGCAGTCAGGGGGGTGAATCATTTTTTTTCCCGTAATATGGACGCACTTCCTTGCGTGCGAAGATGTAGCTGGTGGGTCCCCGCAGTTAGGGGGAAACATTTTTTTTCACGAAATACGGTGGCCCGTGCGGTGGATCCCTGCTGTCAGGTGGAGGAACAATTATTTTCCGCGTAATAAGGAGGCACTTCATTGCTGCGGCCGTGGACCCAGCTGTCAGCCTCTCCATGTACAGTACTCTTCCGATGGAAGTCGGTCGTTGACCACATTGACCACGCCGCGCCAAGAGCACCAAGGCGGTGGACGACGGCGAGGCCTAGGAAGGGGACGACGCGGAGCCGGGGAAGACGTGGCAGTGGATGCCCACGCGGAGAGGAGTACGAGGGTTCACTGGTTTGGCTGCGGTGTGAGGATGTCGTTGCCACAGGGCCTGGCCAGAGGTAGGAGTGGTAGGGGGAGGTGAGGCCTCCGCGGCAGCACAGCCGGCCATGGGAGGCAGGAGCATGCGGCACGACCGGCGCTGCTTTGGGCGGCTGGAGCAGGAAGACCAGAGGTTGAAGAATCACAACGGCTGTTGGATGGACATCGTACAGTCACTGCAGCTAGAATCATTCATATTGAGAAAGTTGACAAAGCCCTTGGTACGCGTCAACTTAGTAGGCCCACAGGTCAGCCTCCGAAACGGTGCGCCCCAGATGTCAGGGGGAGGAATCATTTTTTGGGCGGTTGAAGCTAGAATATCCGAGATTGAAGAAGAATCACGACATCTGTTGGATGGACATCCAACGGACACTGCTGCTAGAACCATGTGTTGACTATAAGTTGACAAAGCCTTGCATACGCGTCAACTTAGTAGGCCCACAAGTGTGTGGCAGAGAACGTATAGCCCATTTGCGATTTGTAAGAATGTACAACCCATTTTTGAATTCTAATGGAATTTACTACATCCCATTGATAGTTTGTTAAAAGTACAACCCATTTTCTAGCTAGGACAACGATTAATAACTTCAACCAACCGTTCAAAACAGAATTCAATAAAATTTCCCACATTTTGATGCGATCCGAAATATTTTTATCCCGAAATTTCTAGTCAGATTAAATACAATTGCAATATAAATTTGTATTACGTAAAAATCCAACGAAACATTGCACGTGCAACAATTAATGAAATTAAAATTTTCAAAATCCAGAAATATCATTTTATAAAGCAATTACGTGTTTGGTACATTTTTTATAGTTACTGCCCAGTTTTTATAATTACATCCCATTTATTATTTCTTAAAGCCCATTTTCTTGCTAAGCCTAATGCATCCCTCCTAGGAAAGATTTGCAGCCTAGCGGGGCGGAGAATAACAAGTTGACCTTGCCTGGGTATTCCTCAAAAAAAGTATAGCTGGGCTAGCCATTTTCAGCTTGAAAAAATAATAATATCTGGCCTGGGCTAGACGGGCCACAGCCTGCCCAGTTAATACCCTTCTCTCCTATGAACAACAACAAAAACATCGCTCAAGAAAAACTCTGCAGTGCTCACACCTCAAAAAGACAAATACTGCTCGAGCTACTTGGTCCCAGCTGTCGGCCGCTCCTTGTGCAATTCTCTCGTTTATTGACTACATAGGTTGACAATGGTGTGGGACCGTGATGTCAGGAAACCAGGATGAAGCAAAAAATATTACAGTTGTGTATAATAAGGAGGCACTTGCGTACGTGCGGCTATGGCCCTGGTGGGTCCCCACTGTCATCCTCTGCAAGTAAAGTCATCTCCTCATTCCTCATGTCGTTGACCATGTTGACAATGTGAGACGGCGGCACAACGACGAGCACAACAACTCGAAGGATGCCAGAGAGGGCCTCGCGGGTGCTACGGATGGTCTGATACAGCGCCCGCTGCTCATTCGGGAAACCAGGATCATAGGGCCACATGTGGATGTAGCGGCCTCAGGGATTGACTTCAGGCTCCCTCCGCCTGCGGCTGGGTTCCGTGAGCGGTGGCTGTATGTGGATGTTGTCGGCATTCTGGGAACGGGGGTCCCCAGACTTGCCTGCCTGCGGCCTGCGGAGTGGCTCAAAGGGGGGCCCAGCACGGCCCGTCTTCACCAACACAAACCCAAGACCCTTGCGAGGGGCCAAGCCTCGCGGGGCGGACGACGCGGAGCCTCCTCAGGCACGGCATCATCAGGCTGGCTCACGAGGGGGCGGAGAGATCAAGGCGGGGTACCTCACGAGGTGCCCGTGACGCAAGCCATGACGATTCAAGGCGACAGGCGGGTGCCAGCCCGCGCAGCATCCTCCTTCCCTCTTTGGTGCAAAGGGGGCAAGCGCAGCCGCGGAGTACCGAGGCATAAGGCAAAGGTTGCCATTTCGGTGCAACGAGACCAAGACCAGGAGGACTACGAGAGGGAGGTCACCGTGGATCCCAAGACGGCGTCATCACTAGAGCTTTGCGCAGGCGAAGACTACTTTTGTCAGGATAGCTGATACTTCCTGTCCCCCTTCAAATTAGCCCGCCATTGTTGGCTCCCTTCCCGCTCGATATTTGGGAAGAGGACCAGGGCCTCTATAAATAGGACCAACCACCCACGTAGCAGAGGAGGTCGATTGGCTGAGGGTTGAGGGAGTTCGGTCGGCTGGTTAGAAGTAGAGAGAGAAGAGAAAGGCGACTGAACTCCTCCCAGCAGTTCATCGCCCCAGCCAAGAACAGGCCTTCGCGAGGCCTTTCTTCCTTGTATTGTTCGCCATCATCAGCCCAAGAGGCAATCCACACACCACACACTGGAGTAGGGTATTACACCACAACGGTGGCCTGAACCAGTAATAACCTTGTGTCTCTTGTATTGTTCTTCCGACAGTTTAGATCCTAGCAAGGCGGAGGGGTGCAGGTAGGTAGGAGGCGAAATCTCCGCGCGCACCCCAGTGTTCGAACCTCAAGGGTCTGCCGGAACCCGAAATCTGACATTTGGCGCGCCAGGTAGGGGTGCGCCGGAATTCGTCTTCCATCACCCCGTTCTCCTCCGACCATCACGCTCATGTTTGACACTCGTCGGGCCCGCGTGAAGCACCGGGCCGCCCTCGCTTCCCGCGTCGCCCAGACGGCCCCTGTCGGCGGGCGTCCTCGCCGTTCCCCGTCACCTGCCGTCAACGCCGCCACCGGCCTGTGGGGACGAGCAGCAAGCATCGTCTCAGCATCCTTCCGTGCGGCAAGACGGCCGCACTGCAACTCCCTCGCTCGCCCCGGCTGGATCTTCGTCCCGTGCGCTCCGCGCGCCCATGGAGGCTCGAGCTGCGCTCATCGCGGTAAACGAGCTCCTGCGCTACCGTCCCATCGACGACGTCTACGAATAATGGCTCGACCGCGTCGCCGAGCTCATCCGCGCTGCAGGGGGCTCTTCCGCGCCGTCCGTTCCGCTGCACCGCACCCCGCCCCGCGTGGGCGAAGAGGCTCCGGCGGCGCCCCGGCCGCCTCCTCCTCAAGAAGACGCCATGGCTCCAAGGCGCGTGGCCCCTGGGTGGAACCCGCTCCGTTAGGTGCCATCGCGGCAAGAACAGAGCTGCCAAGAAGTCCCTCGCCCGCCAGAAGCTGCGCGAGCGCTCCCTGCTCGAGCACGTTGCGACCATCCCCCCTGCTCCAGCGCGTGGGGACATGCAAGACCAGGCTCTCCATCACCCAAGGCCTCCCGTGGCCACAGCAGGCTGCCACGCCTACACCACCGAACTACGCAGCGTCGCGTGGCCCAGCAAGTTTAAGCCAGACCTGCCTCCTCGCTACGACGGCACGGCCGACCCTGCGGAGTTCCTCCAGCTCTATGAGCTGGGCATCGAAGCTGCCAACGGAGACGAGAAGGTCATGGCGAACTGGTTTCCCATGGCGCTCAAGGACGGGGCCCGCACCTGGCTCCTGAACCTGGCTCCAGGCACAATCTCCTCCTGGGAGGAGATGCGCACCCGCTTCATCGCCAACTTCCAAGGCACTCGCGACCGGCCACCCGCCGTGAGCGACATGCGCCGCATCAAGCAACAACCCGGGGAGACCCTGCAGAAGTACATCCAGCGCTTCAACAACGCACGCCTCAAGATCCCCAAGGTGACTGAGGAGGCCATCATCTTAGCTTTCTCCGACGGCGTGCGCGACATCAAGATGAAGGAGGAGCTAGTGATGCATGAAGACCTATGCACTTCCTTGGAGCTGTTCAACTTGGCAAACAAGTGCGCCAGGGCTGAGGAGGGGCGTCTCTCCCTCCTCAAGCTGCCTACCGCAGACCCAGAAGAGAAGAAGCTCAAGCCAAGGATGTGAAGTGCAAGGGGGCTGCAGTGCTCGCGGCAGAACCAGACACCAAGCAGGGCAGAGATCAGCCCGAACCTCCCAAGGGCAGACGGTACTGCGTGTACCACAACCTCCACACCCACAACACCAACGAATGCCAAGAACTCCGAGCCGTGCGTGAAGGAAGGATCGGCCATCACCCCGACCGCGGTGACCGGGGCTACGGTCGAGGAGGAGGAAGGAACGCAGGACGCTGGGAAGATCGTGGCCTGTGCCAGGGGTGGCGCGACCAACCTCGCAAGGATCGCTGGCAAGATCAGCCTCGCCAGGGAGGCTGGAGGGATCAGCCTCGCGAGGATCGCCCGCAAGGCAACGCAGGCCTCCCACCGCTACCGCCATAGCCAAGGAGAAACGAGGACCGCCATCAGGACAAGGAGGCTGGGGGCTTCCAGGTGCCGCGCGCGATCGCCTGCATCCTAGGCGGAGCTCAAGCCCCAGCCTCTCAGCGCATCTTCAAGCAGTTCGCCCGCGAAGTGAACGCAGTCCTCCCCAGGCTCGAAGCCACACGCCCTCTCAGGTGGTCGGCGTGCGCCATCATGTTCAGCTCAACAGATCAGCTCAAGTGTGCGGCAACAGCCGGAGTCCTCCCGATGCTTTGTTCCCCAATCATCAGCAACATGGTGGTCACCAAGACCCTCATCGATGGCGGGGCAGGGCTCAACGTCCTGTCCGTGGAGACATTCAACAACCTCCAAGTGCCCTACAGCCAGCTCCAGCCAACCAAGCCCTTCTCCGGTATCACCGATGGCTCCACGGTCCCGATCGGGTAGGTCCGCCTCCCTGTCACCTTCGGGGCACGCGACAATTACCGCACCGAGCTCATCGACTTCGACGTCGCTCACATTCGCCTGCCATACAACGCCATCCTTGGGTACCCACCGCTGGACAAGTTCATGGCCGTAACTCACCACGGCTACAACGTCCTCAAGATGCTAGGAAGCGGCGGAGTCATCATGGTGCCCTGTGAAGAGAAGGACGCGGTGTGTTCCCTGGAGCGAGCCTTTCAGGCCGCATCACTAGAAGACCCGGATCGTGGAAGCAGGAGGCCTCCCGAGACCGCCCCTAAGAAGAAGAAGACATCGTCCGGCCTGGCCCTTCAGGAGGCAGGCCCCTCTGGGCCCGTGCCTGCCCAGGGGGAACCTCCTTCCATCGCATAGGAAAGCGCGTCCAGTACCCTCCTCAGGCAGGGCTCGGGGGCTCTCCCCTGGAGGGCCACCGACCTAGCTAGGGTCACGAGGGAGGCGCTTGGGCACCACATGGAGGCGTGTTTCGAAGCACGTTTCCCTCAAGAAGGAGCAAGGCAAGGAGATCCAGACCCACGGGAGTTCGTCAGCAAGGCCATTCAGGAGCTACAGGAGTCAAGAGTCATGAGAGGCGCCCGCCGCCTACCAGCAGTGGCTCCCCATCCAGGCGAGGATGGCGGGCTGCGCGTCTGTGTCGACGTACCAGGGCTCAACCGAGTCGCCTCCCTGGAGCGCCTCTGGCCCTCGTGAGTGGGGCGCTGCGGAGGTCCACCCCACAGCTACGTTCGCATGCCTTACGGCTTGCCGAGCGCGGCTGACACGTACCAGCGCCTCATAAGGGGCATCACGGAGGCACAAGAGGCCAGGCGCTCCGCAGCCCTAGCGGAGATGGAGCTGGTCTGCGAGGGACCGCCAGCGCCTCCGGAGCCTCCCGAGGCCCCTGGGCCTGGGGTCTCATGAGGGTCGGCTTCCGCGGCCCACCGAGCCAGCTGCACCAACACCCCTTCGTCTTCAGCGTCATCAGGTGATATCTTTCAAGTTTCATTTCCAGCTGGGAGCGCCCCCAGGGCTGCATTATTCCCAGGCCGCGTGGGTCCGTCCCTGCGGCGTGTATCCCTTTTATTTCGCGTCGATTAGCTTGCCTTGTTGGGGGCGCCCCTCGGGCTGCATGATCCCCAAGCCGCTCAGGCCAGGCCCAGCGGCATGTATCCCATTTGCGTTCATTTCCGGTTATGCGTTAGAACCACCATGCTTGATTATTTGATGCCGGCCCACGGCACCTCTTCTTCTCCATGCTAACCACTTGCACGTTAAAGGGGGGGTACCTAAGCATCGTGACTCAGGGCTCTTACTGGCTCTCCAGCCCTCACCCTCTGGCCTTGACCACGGCATCGCGACCTGGCATACCAGCGACGGCTGAGACCAGCTCGAGGGCCGGGACCCGAGGACGTAGAGTGCAGGCATCTAACCAAATTTGCAGAGACACATCGCAAGATAAGGCCTAGTGCCAGGCGCAACCCGCCTAGAGGTAGGGCCCCGTGAGTCCCGCGCTGGCTCACGGGTGCCCAGATACACCTCGCCAGGCCCTATCGTGCCAGCCACGTGTCAGGGCGGGGCTGTACACGCCCCGGGGGCTCCTCCCAGAGGGGGGCCCTCTCCCACGTACCAGTGGAAGCACCATGCTCCGCGCTGGCTGACGACACTGCCGAGGAGCGGCTATGCCCGTACACATGCGGAAGCGCTATGCTCCGCGCTGGTGATAAACAACTGAGGGTGGCCCCCGGGCCGCATCAACCTCAGGGAGCCCAGAGCTCAGTGTCTAGCCTCATCATAAAGCCTCCCCTCGGGAGTGCCGCGCGAGGGGGCTGGGCATGGGGGCTGCACCCGGGTCACGCCTAGACGCACGCCGCCCAGCCAGGCCCCCCGGGCCTGGTTCATCGCACGCCTCCCCCCGAGAGGAGCCAAGGTATGAAGGCCGTTTGGGCGTCAAGGGGACTCCTGAGCATCGCGACTCAGGAGCCTAACTGGTCACGTAGCCCCTCTCTTCGTGGCCCCGTCCTGGTTTCCGGTCGGGACCATCGCTGGGTGAGGCACGCGCGCGGCCTGGCTGTGCAGACGTAGAACGGTGGATCCACCCACATCACACCTCCCTACTTGCTGTTCTTTCGCCAAGGGGGACTGCTGAGTATCGCGACTCAGGAGCCTAACTTGTCACATAGCCCCTCACTCCTTGGTCCTGTCCTGGTTTTTGGTTGGGACTATTGCTGGGTGAGGTACGCGCGGGGCCGGGCTCTGCCGGCGTAGAACATAAGCAAGTAGGAAGGAAAAGCGCAAATTTCAACGGATTCAAAAGCGAATATTATAGTCCACACTGTTATCCCAATACCAAACGCAAGTTTTAAACGCCTCCCCGAGGCATGATACATGTGCAGGAATTCAAAGCAGGACAGGAGTCACGACGGAGTCACTTGGTGGCGGGGGAGCAGCACGGAGTGGGTTCGCCTCACGGAGCAGCGGGGTCGGCAGCGCCTTGCTCCGGCTTGGTGCTAAAGGCCCGGAACTTCCCCAGCAGAGCCTCCGCGCGACCCTTCACGGCCTCGGCAGCAGAAGCGGCACGCTCGCCGCTTGCTGGCTCCAGCAGGCTGTCGAGGTCGACGCCGGGATCACGAAGGTAGATGTGGGTGAGGACCCGCGTCAGTGCTGCAGAAGACAGGACACGCGCCTCAGCCTCGGCCGTGGGGCCAAGGCCAAGGGCGACATCTTCAAGAGCATGAACCAGGAAGGGAAGCAGCTTGGCGGGACCATCCTTGGCGCCAGCCAGCGGGCTCTCCAGGCCGCTGTCGTAAAGCGTCCTCAGCGAGGTGCGAGCCCTCGCCTCCAACTCCGTGAAGGCCATGCGGTCCTCGGCAAGAACCCGGGCCTTGTTGTCCAGCTCGTCCTTCCTCGCCCCCAACTCCTGCTCCAGCGCGCCTAGGCGGTCGCGGCGCTTCTTGAGCTTGGCCTCCCGGCCCTCAACGGCTGCCTCGCGAGTCTTCACGCTTTCTTCCTGCTCTTGGCGAAGGCGGACCTCTTCCGCGAGCTGGTCCCGCAGGCCTTGCAGCTCGTCCTCCAGCGCCTTGCAGCGACCACAAACGTCGACCACCTCCCCCAGGGCTGCATGACGAGAAACCTTCGCCTCAAGGACGGCCTGCTTCTCCTCGTCGCATGCCGTCGAGGCCTGGACCAGCGCCGCCCGAATCGAAGCGTCGGAGTGAACCCATCTAGAAGCCAGCTCCAGGCGCCCGGCTACCAAGCGAGGGTCGGCGCCAAGAAGATCCTGCCGCAGTCGGTCCAGCTCGGCAACAGCACGATCCAGAACGACAGAAGGAGTCGGAGAGACAGCAGCCGGTGGAGTAGGAGGAGAGGGCGGCAGCGCGGCCGCAGCATCCTGAGGCGGAGTCTGCCGCGCCCTGACAGCTGTAGTGGTGGCGGCAGGTGAGAGCACCTCGGGAGCCACTTGGGCGGTGGGGGATGAGCTCGCCTCAGCCGGCTCAGCCAGGCCTCGCGAGGACGACCGGGTAGGAGAAGCCTGTGTGTTGCGGTCACCCTCCTTCAGGGGTGCTGCCACAGATGGAACCTCAGGAGCCCCCTTCGAATTCTTTGCTGCGGGCGCCAACCTATCCAAGGGATGCGGACGTCAAGCCGCAGAAGCAGAGCAAGAAATAAAGACAAGAATCGAACACTTACGGGTCGTCGCCAGTGAGCTCAAGCGGCCTCTGGCCAAATTTGAAGCCTGAAAGCCAGCTGGAAGGGTCAACCTCGGGAAGCTTGGAGGCGGAAGGTGCGTCTGCGGCCCACCCCGGGGCCGGGGCAGACCCGCGGGGGATCAGCCCGGTCCTGTCCTTCTTCGGGATTGGGGGTGGGCCCCCGCTGTCCTGCTCGTCGTCGTCTTCATCGTCATCCTCGTCATCATCACTCGAAGAGAGGCGGAGAACGCGGGACCTGCGCTGGGGGAGGGGGGCCCTCGACTCTCCGTCGGTCGCCTCGGAGTCAGGCCCTTTTCCCCGCTCCCCTCCTTCCTCCTCTTCACTGGAATCGTCGGAGGGCACGTCCACCGGTCCCTCAAGAGCTTCCAGGGGCACGGGCCCCTCCCCGTTGAAGACGGGCATGGACTTCACTACCCGTTCCCAGTCGCCGCGGAGGAACAAGGGCGTAGGAGCACCCTCCAACCTCGCAACATTGCCCCCGACCAGAGATTGGAGAACCGCAGCCAGGTCTCTGTCGGCCCAGGCCGCGGGGCTCGGACGGGGCCCCCACATTGGAAGCGAGTACTGCCGAAGCGGAGCCAGCTGGTGCTCCAGGAACTCCCTCAGCAGCGACGCGCCGGTCAGCTTCGCCGCCGCCATGTCGGTCGGCCTTAGATCCGCGTCCATCTTCTCCAGCACCATCTTTGCGCGGGGATCCGTAAGCTCCGCTCGACCCCAGTCGCTGGAGCTCGTGGGCTGCTCCGTGGGCAAGATCAGCCGAGGGTGGATGCGCCCAGCATCCACCAAGACCCACTTGCTCCTGAAGCCCTCAATCCTCTTCCCAGAGTTCGAGATGGCAATGGCGCCACCGTACGCGATGAAGCTCGCGCACGCGGAAGCAGGACCGCGAGAGGTCCGGAGATAGAAGTAGTGGCGCCGCAAGGCCACTGAGGGCTGCACCCCAACATGGGCCTCGCAATAATAAGCAAAGATTGCCAGGAGAAGGATGAAGTTGGGATGGAGATGCAAAGCCTGTAGCTTGTAATGGCGGAGGACAGAGAAGAAGAACTCGGAGAAGGGAGGCACCAGGCCAGCAACAATGGAACTTATGAAGAGCGGATAGAAGGTGCTCCTCTGACCCTCAGGGGTGGCGAAGCCGGCCTTGAACACCTTCGCCCCATCGATGCCTCGCGCCGTCGCTATCCGGCGCAACCGGGCAAGGCCCGCCTCCGACATGTTCGGCAGGTCCAGGGCAGACGAGTACCACGCTGCGGCCGGGGGCTGGCGAGGCGCCATGGCTTCCTAGGTCGCACGGTCAGAGCAGATCTGGAGATTTCGGGGGAAGGAAGGAGGGGCGCGAGAAAGGGGATCTGAGCAGCAACCAGAGAAAGCAAGAAGCAGGGCCTAGGCGGATGCCACTCCTTTATCAACTCACGCGGTTGCTAAGGCGCCCACGTCCAGACAACCGCCACGCGGCGCCCAAGCCCGCAGGTTGTTAGGGCCCGCGACGCTACGATCTTGCCCTTCCGCCTCCCTGTACGGCCAAGCCCGGGCGCGCCTTGGGCCCGGGGGCTATTGTCGGCATTCTGGGAACGGGGGTCCCCAGACTTACCTGCCTGCGGCCTGCGGCGTGGCTCAAAGGGGGGCCCAGCACGGCCCGTCTTCACCAACACAAACCCAAGACCCTCGCGAGGGGCCAAGCCTCGCGGGGCGGGCGACGTGGAGCCTCCTCAGGCATGGCCTCATCAGGCTGGCTCACAAGGGGGCGGAGAGATCAAGGCGGGGTACCTCACGAGGTGCCTGTGACGCAAGCCATGACGATTCAGGGCGCCAGGCGGGTGCCAGCCCGCGCAGCGTCCTCCTTCCCTCTTTGGTGCAAAGGGGGCAAGCGCAGCCACGGAGTACCGAGGCATCAGGCAAATGTTTCCATTTGGGTGCAACGAGACCAAGACCAGGAGGACTACGAGATGGAGGTCACCATGGAGCCCAAGACGGCGTCATCACCAGAGCTTTGCGCAGGCGAAGACTACTTTTGTTAGGATAGCTGATACTTCCTGTCCCCCTTCAAATTAGCCCGCCATTGTTGGCTCCCTTCCGCTCGATATTTGGGAAGAGGACCAGGGCCTCTATAAATAGGACCAGCCACCCACGTAGCAGAGGAGGTCGATTGGCTGAGGGTTGAGGGAGTTCGATCGGCTGGTTAGAAGCAGAGAGAGAGAGAGAGAGAGAGAGAGAGAAGAGAAAGGCAACTGAACTCCTCCCACAATGCATCGCCCCAGCCAAGAACAGGCCTTCGCGAGGCCTTTCTTCCTTGTATTGTTTGCCATCATCAGCCCAAGAGGCAATCCACACACGACACACTGGAGTAGGGTATTACACCACAACGGTGGCCCGAACCAGTATAAACCTTGTGTCTCTTGTGTTATTCTTCCGACAGTTTAGATCCTAGCAAGGCGGAGGGGTGCAGGTAGGTAGGAGGCGAAATCTCTGCGCGCACCCCAGTGTTCGAACCTCAAGGGTCTGCCGGAACCCGAAATCCGACAGATGTAGGGGTGCCTAGCCCCCTGCTATCGGAGCCAACTTCGCCTGCTGTCCCCAATTCGGGCTGGGGCCAGGAGACGCTTGAGAGCCCCCGGCTCGTCTTCGTCTGGCACTGCTTCGCGTTCTTGAGGTCGCTTGGCGTGACAGCGCCCAAGGTGGTGAAGGAGTTCCTGCTACGCGTGCTCCTCTCCAACGCCACTCCCGCCGGATGTGGGCCTTCAGCGGGCGTGATGATCGTATGAGGCTCCAGGAAGAGGACCTAATGCCCGAAGTGCTGAAGACAGCGCTCTTGATCCTGACTGGGGACCCCAACCCTGGCAGCATCCAGTAGGGAGGGGCCTTGTTGTACCTCTGCCAGAACAGGGGCGATTTTGTGAATCAGATGCCTATCTTTGATGAGTGGGGGCCACGCCCCACCGGCCTCCAGGGGCCTCGCGAGAACCCAGTGATGGTGACTGCCCTTCTAGTCGGCCAAGGCGACTCTTCCTCAAGTGGCGGAGCAGGGAGGCATGAGGCGCCAGAGGCCGAGGGGGCTCCCGGCGGGGTGACAGTGCCGGGCGATGCTCATGAGGGGGTAGCTCTTGGGGCCCGTGCTGCTGAGGCCGAGGGTGGCAAGCAATTGCCCTCAGCGCCTGCAACTGAGGCCCCTGAGGCTCCAGCCGCTTCTCTTGGCGAGGCGATTGGCAGCGCACATCAGGCAGGCGCCCCTGACGCGGATCGCCTTGACGCTCCGTCTTCGTCGCAGGTTGATCCCTGCGCTCAACTCTTGGGCCGCTTCCGCATGGACTTTGAGGCTCTCCAGAAGAGAAGGGAGGCCCTGGGCGACGATTACCCTTGTCTCCTGCTGAAGCGAAGGAAGTACTTCGCCACTGATGAGTAAGCCTTCTCCTTTCCCAGCTCCCGATCCTTCTGTTGCTTTTGCTGATCCTTGCTCCGCAGGCCCCTTCCAGCCGAGCTCGCGGAGATGGCTGAGGTGCTGTCCCCCTTGGCTTCGCCCCCTCCACCGTCCTCAAGCGCTCCGAGCAGCAGAGCTCTTGTGGTGAGGGCGATTGGAGAGGCGAACCATCCCGAGGCGCATCATGGCCCTGCGCACCTCGCAATCCTCCTTCGCGGGCCTTCTCGTGGCATAGCCAGCCTGCCGTGGGCTTCTCGCCTGGTCATGGACTGCGATTGGCTGAGGCGCTCCCTGCGCTCTTCATCTGGGGATGTGCTGGCTCCAGGCCGGGCTTCTGGCGTGGCGTGCCTGGCCGTCGCGAGAGTGCCAGCTCCCAGCCCCCTGCCCGGAGGGGCAGTGCTGATTTGTGGCCCCCGGCGCTTGCTTGGGGCAGATGATGGTGTGGAAGACGTGCTCTAGCGCGCCCGGGGGCGTCGCGCTCTTCGCCAAGGATTCCTTTGAAGGGCGGCTGACGCGGTGAGCCTGCTTGGTGAGGAGCTTGCTGATGAAGACGCGTGCCTTGAGGCCGAGGGCCTGCGCCTGGCTGCAGAGAGGCGCGAGCTGGAGGGTGCCATCGCCCTTGCGTGCTGTCAGCGTGATCTTGACGACGCAGAGGCCAAGGCGTCGCTGGTGGCCTCTCGGGAGGCCCGATCTTGGGCCGCTGAGGAGGCCCGAGAAGCTGACCGGCGGCGAGAGGCGGCAGAGGAGCGGGCTCGGGAGCTCCTGGCCTGGTGCGACTCACTGGAGGAGCAGGTGGAGCTGCGCGAGGCAGCCCTCGCATCGATGAAGGTGGCCTCTGGCGACCCAGCAGAGCTCCAGAAGCATGAGGAGGCACTGACGCTGGAAGCCGCCGAACGTACCCGCGAGTACGAGCGTCTGGAGACGAGGGAGCGCTTGGTGACGCAGGCGGAGGATGATGTCGCTGCACGGGAAGCCCGTGTCCTGGAGGAGGTCGGACGTCGGGTGCCGATGGCGCGCTTGAACCTCGAGCATGAGTTCAAGGAGACGCTGGGGTTGATCCGGGCCGAGGCTGAAGGTAGGACTGCTGCCTTGAGGGCCAAGCTGGAGGAAGCGACGCGGCGGGCCGATGCTTTCCGGGCCGCCCTTGAGGTAGCGCAAGGGGAGTCAACCACCTCCCAGGCCGAGGTGCTCCTTCTTCGCCAACGGGTGGAGGAGGCTGAGGTCGTCGCGCGCCAGAATGCAGACGAGATACGTCTGCAGCGGATCCTGGAGCATGATCACGGCCCCATGCTCACCATGCTCCGGGAGAGAGCCAACATAGCCTTGGGCAACATCTGCGAGGCGGCTGTTGGCGAGCCGCACGCAGTCAACTATGCCGGCAACCTTCAGTTCTTCACCGACGTGGTGACGTAGCTGGAGGTGCGGTCGGTCAGGGCTGACAGGTTGGTGGAGGAGAGGAGCCGCGCCCTGCTCGGGCGCGCCTTTTCTCGCGTCTTCAGCCATCTCCGGAACATGGATCCCCACTTCGATTTCGACGCCGCCATCGCCCCAGTCCCCCAGGCCGTCCAAGATGACCTGACGCACTGGGTGGAAGACAATGTGGATGCTCTTGTCAGGGCCTTCGCTTCAAACAACGATGGCGTGATCATGGTTGCCGATGAGGGCGGTGTGGTGAACGGCCCTGCCGCCGCTGGCGGCGACGCAGACAGCGGTGGCGAGTCCAGCGACACTAGAAATGGTTCAGGTGGTGCTCCTGAGGACGCATTGGGGGATTTATCCGACTGATTGTGCATCGTTCCTGCTTCCTTACCCTGCATGAATAGAACTCAGGTTTTGGCCTGATGGCTATGAGAGCATTTTGGAGGGGGAGCCCCTCGTGTAAAACTTGTGTTCATCGTATTAGTAGACGTTACATTGCCCATGCGCCCGCGCCAAGTGGTTGGCTTAAGCGACGTGCTGGTCGGCTAGTTTACCTTTGTCCCGTGTGGGCCCCGAGGTAGCCTGTGGGAGGCTGTGGTGTCCCGAGTGTTCCCTGATCGAATCCATAGGATCTGAAGTAAAAAAACCCTCCTGAGAGGATGCGGCGGCGGCAGTCTGGGCTGCGCGCAAGCTGGGCCTGACCCGGCTCGCGAGGGGCTCACGAGGGGAGGCAACTGAGGCGAAGTGGTAATCAAAATGCGAGAAATTGCTCGAACGAGACTAAGCACCCCTTCCCCGAACACACGCAAATCTCAAATTCGAATCCAACTTAAATCCAGCGAGGGAAAGTGACAACCAAAGGGAAAAGCAATGAAAGCAGACAAAAGGCCGCGTCCGGCACCTAATCTAGTCTTGGACGTCTTCTCACCAGCGCGGAGCTAAGTGCTGCCATTGGGCGTGGGAGGGAGCCCCAGGGCCTGAGGCCGGCACCCCTGAGACTCCGGGGCGTGTACAGCCCCACTCATTATTACGTGAGAGTGTCATGGGGCGACGAGCTTCACAGGCACCGGGCCTTCTTCGCAGGTACCAGCCTTGCTTCATATCGCCAGACGAGGGCCCCGCCTTGCGCCACACTCTAGTGCCATCAACGACGACCGGAAACCAGGACGTCACCGATGGGGTAGAGCGGTCGCCAGCGGTTCCCCCGACGACCACGGGTCCTCCACCAGGGGCAGGCCCTGAGGCACCTCCCCAGCAGAGGGCCTACCTCCTGAGAACACCTTGCTCCGAACGCCGCGGTGGTGATGTCGGATCTCGGCCCCTCTCCTGCAGCCCCCTGCGCCCTCCTCCCGAGGGGTAGGAGACTATGGGAGCGGGGCAGCTACTCGCTGTGGCGACCTGCACCTCCTGCGATCCATGATTAGCGTATGCCTGCTCCTGAGGAATTAGCGGTACCCGATAATCGCTGCCTCCAGCGTGGCCGGTGGGACCGTCCCGGGGCTCCTGGAAGAGCTCAGCTTCTGGCGCCTCGTCCCCCCAGCTTGGGCTGAGGAGCGAGCCTTGTTCACCCTCGTGAGGGTGCCCTTGGTCCATCATGTGGGGCACGTATTCTTCTGGCGCCGTCATCCCGAAGGCCACGCCGTAGTGCTCCGCATGCCATGCAGCTCTGCTTGACGCGCCCACCGTGGGGTGGTAGCATGGCTGTCCACTGGGGCGGTGGGTCATGTCGAGTCCTTCTTCTTCACGGACCGGGAGCGGGGGCAGCGCCACCGCCGGTCCGGTGCTGACAGCTTCGCTGGTGTTGGAGTAGCCTTGGAGCCCGCGGGCGCGCGCGGAGCCCCCGCACGGGCCGCCCTGGGCTTGAGATGGGAGCTGGGTGCAGAAGGGGTGAGCCCCCGAGGCGGCGAAGCCCAGGAGCTCTGCTCCCTGCTCTAGCAGCACGTCGCGGCCGCCCTCCAGCAGCCTGCACTACAGCAGCTCTCGGGCCACCGTGAGCGCGACCCTCGAGTTCGCCTACTCCCGGCGGGTGTACGGTGTCGTGGTCGCGGCGTGATTGGAGGCCCTTGCTGCCGACCGCGCCTGCCGCGGTGTGAGAGCCGTCGAAGCCTGTCCGTGTCGCCCGCGGCCCGCAGCGCCCTGCGGACCGCGAGCTGCCTGGGGCATGGGGTCTCCCGAGGCGAGCGGCTCTGCGCTGGCGGGCCATGCCGCCCAAGGATCTGGGTTGCCCGCCTGGTCGCCAGACATGGTGATGATGACGCGACGGGACATGAAGCGGTAGAAGGTGGATTCCAGCGCACCCCTACCTGGCGCGCCAAATGTCGGATTTCGGGTTCCGGCAGACCCTTGTGGTTCAAACACCGGAGTGCGCACGGAGATTTCGCCTTCTACCTACATGCACCCCTCCGCCTCGCTAAGATCTAAGCTATGGAAAGAACAGCACAAGAGACACAGGGTTTATACTGGTTCGGGCCACCGTTGTGGTGTAATACCCTACTCCAGTGTGTGGTGTGGTGGATTGCCTCTTGGGCTGATGATGATGAGCAATACAAGGAAGAACAGCCTCGCGAGGGTCTGTTCTTGGCTGAGGGGATGAACTGCTAGGAGGAGTTCAGTCACCCTTCTCTCTCTCTCTCTCTCTCTCTCTCTCTCTCTCTTCTCGATTCTCTCTCCGATTTCGATCCCTCTACCCTGGGGGTGGCTAGTCCTATTTATAGGCAAAGGCCCTGGGCCTCTTCCCAAATATTGAGTGGGAAGGGCGCCAACAATTGGCCATTTTGAAGGGGAACATCTGGTACACTTATCCTGACTAAAGTTGGTCCTCGCCTGCCAAAGGCTCTGGTGGTGACGCTGGCTTGGGCTCCACAATGACTTCCTCCCTGCCGTTGGACTGGTCTTGGTCTCGTTGCACCGGAACGGGTGCCTTTGCTTGATGCTCTCGCCTGCGCTTGCTCCCTTTGCACCAAAGAGGAAAGGAGGACACTGCACGGCCTGGCGCCCGCCTGGCACCCTTGGTCGTCATGGCTTGCGTCACGGGCACCTCGTGAGGTACCCCGCCTTGATCTCTCCGCCTCCTCGCGAGCCAGCCTGATGAGGCCGTGCCTGAGGAAGCTCCGTGTCGTCCGCCCCGCGAGGCTTGGCCCCTCGCGAGGGTCTTGGGTCTGTGTTGATGAAGATGGGCCGTGCTGGCCCCCCCTTTGAGCCACGCCGCAGGCTGTAGGCAGGCAAGTTTGGGGACCCCCGTTCCTAGAACGCCGACAACAACATCTTGGTGATACGGGGATGTAGCAACTCTTGGGGCTTCTTCTTCATCGGCTGATGCAGCCGGAACATCTTCAGCCATTTTGGCTTCGGATTCAGAGACAGTCACGGTAGGAGTGGCATCCGGAAACACTTGATGTGCAACAGATTGGTGGTGCACTTCTCCTTCTGGAACGCTCGGAAGAGGGACTTGAGGCCTTGGTCCTTTGCGAAGCCTGCGTAGCGCTGGCGACGCCTGTGGAGATGGAGTTGGCTGGGCCTCAAAGTCGTCTTCTTTGTCCTGCACAGGTGGTGTGGCTTGCGGTTGGGGAGAGCTTGGAGTGTCTTGTCTCTGTAGGTGATCAGCCCATGATGCACCCTGAGCAGTTGGCGTCAGAGGACGACCAATGCTGATGAGTTTGCTGTGCGTGAGCACAGGCGATGATACCAGTTGGTGCTCGATCTGAGGAAGGACTTCATCATCTTCAACATTTTCATGGTGACCAATGTCTTCAGCAGCGGTGGGGTCAACTGCTGGAATGTCTTCAGCTTCAGGAGCCTCTGTGGAAGCAGGCTCATGAACTACTATCCGTCGTTCTTGCTGCGAGGAATCAAGGCGAGCAACAGAGATGGGTTCTACAACAAGGGGCTCTGTGGGAGCAGCCCGATCTTTCTTGGTTCTGCGCTTCTTCTTGGAGGGAGCGACATCAGAAGCATCAGGATTTTTCCTCTTTCTGGCTTCAGCCTTGGCAGTCCTCGTCTTCTTCAGTTCTGAAGCGGTTGACCGGACCTTTGGCTTCGAGCCAGTCATGCTGCTTGGAAAGACTATGTGTGGCTCTTCCCACCTTGAAAGTGCAGATTGGTCTGTTGATGGCTTCTTCTTCTTTGCAGCCATTCTTGGGTCGATGCCAGGACGACCAAGAGCCTTGCGCTTCTCAGCCTCATTGTCGGCTTGCACACACTTGTCAGCTAGGCTCTTCATGCGCTCACGAGAACCTTTAGCTTCTTCATGCTTCTTGAGAAAGGCTTCCTTGAGCTCGTGCAGCATAATCTTGAAGTTTTTCACATCTTGCATGCTGAGCTTGGCCATGTGCTTCTTGAACTGAGCTTTCTCATAGTCGATCTTTTGCTTCAGTTCAACGATGCGCTGAGCTAGAGTTAGCTCAGAAGCAATGGCGCCAGTGAAGGTGACACTGAGGCCAATTGGAAGTTGCAGATCTTCAAAGCTGAGGTTGGGCATGTCAAACCACTCATCAGTGAAGTTATGGATGATTGCCACATCAAAGAGAGGCAAATCATTGAAGATCTCTGCTTCTTCCTTGCTCTTGATCAGTTGCTCAAGAGTGTCATCTGTAAGATCTTCATTGCTGGACAGATCAATGGCGTCATTGCACAGAATAGCAGCAGCAGTCAGTGCATGATCAGTACTCTTTCTCATCTCAGTCTTCTTGGAGATACGTGATAGATCTTCAGACTGCACACTGTCTTTAGGAGGTGCAGTAGCCAGTGGCTTCGCACGTGAAGCTTTTGGAGGAGCAGCTGACTTTGAAGCTTTAGCCTTCTTCGGCTTCTGCGGCTTTGTAGTAGGAGCTGGGGCTTCATCAGTGTCGGCATCATCATCAGAATGATCCACTTTGGCACCTTGAACAGAAATGTGAGTGATAAGGCCATCAAGGTTGTAGAAAGGTCCGATGATATTGGGTTCAGCATCGCATGTGCCGTCAGCCCGGGGAGCAGAAGGACCAGGGTTGAAGTCTAGTCCCAATGACTTCTTGTTTTCCTTGTCGATGCTTTTGCATGCTGGAAGTTGCGCTTGAAGAGATTATCGTCACAACACCAGAGCAGTGATGATGGGTCGGCATTTTCAGGCTGTGGTCCATGGACCATACAAGGATAGAAACCCTAAGCAATAGCTTCAGCTCTGGTCTTGGGTGGAAGGCTTCGGAAGAGAATGTCACCCCAAGGACTCTTGATGGCATTCTTCTCAGCATACTCCTGGGTCACAAACTTGTATTTAAACCATTGTTCGACCCAATATCTTCGAATCCATTGGATTTGTGTCTTGCGCTGATTGTAATCCTCTTCTGGATCTGTCTTGTACAGCTCTGAGAGGTCATCATGCAGATCTCTTGATGTTCCCCCTCGACGTTGTCTGCCACCCTTCCTTGCTGATCTCTCTGTAGCCATGAACTTTAAACTGAAAGACTTCAAAGGCTTCCGCTTTCTGGTCAAACAGGAACTGGCTTCGGGAGAGTTAATGTGATGTTGTAAGAATTCTGCAAACGAATGCAGACTATGAGAACCAAGGGATTCTCCCACGGACATGTACCTGTGACAACATTAAGGTGCGAGGGAAGGGGAAGAGGTCATATGCATTCTCAGAAGATTTTGAAGATAAATCAGTTTAGAAGACATTGACCTCATCGTGCGAAGACATTCACTCATAGATAAAGAGTTGGTTCCAGATTTGTATGAATCCACGAATAAGTACAAGTGAGGAATCTAACTCCTTTGTGAAGCATAAGTGAACATACTAGGCATATTATGATATGTAGTCTGAAATAGATCCAACTTGTGTGAACAGAAACTGCTTGTGGTAGAAAGTAATGAATCTATAGGATCAAAGGGGCCGTAAAAAGGAAGTTTTATTTACCACACAAGGAACTGCTAGATGGAGTGGGAGAGGAGGCCGAGCAGTTTGATCGTCCGTGCTCTAACTTGGCGACGGAGGACACCTACGGCGACGGCGGAGAAGACGATGTCCACGGCCGGCGTGAAGACGACGTCGGTGAGGTCGCGACAGCTAAGCGCTTCGTCGCCGGCATCGTCGAGGGCTAGCGGTGGTGCTAGGGTTTGTGCGAGAGTGGAAGAAAGGATAATGACTGTGGTGAAGCGTGTATTTATAGGGACAGGGACGGCACAGTGTTATTACACAGGTGCCCCGGGCGATTCACATCTGAAGGGCACGTGGCTATCATGCAATATATCGGAGGTTGTTCCACGTTCCCACACACGCATGGATTGTCGGGTGGTCGTTCCCACTTCTTCGGGTTTCAGGTGAAAGGATTTAGCATTGAAAACAGACTTAATGTTTGTCTCTGTATCTTCTGCTGACAAGGACGCAGAGAAGATATTCGACAGTTTCAATAGAATGCATATGATTTGGAGAGATAGAGTTTGAGATACAAAGCATAGAGAGGTTAGGGTCCGATCACATTCACTTAGTTCAAAAGATTCAACAAGAAGACATAGCTATAAGTGAATGCTGTAGAGGACAGAACACTAGTATATATATATATATATATATATATATATATATATATATATATATATATATATATATATATATTTGAGAAAGACAATCAAATCAACATAGTGAAGATAATCATGAAGACAAGTTGAGATTGAAGCCAAACCAAATGTGAAGACGTACCAAACGTAACGCCATGAGTGAAACACTTCAAACAGAAAAAATTGGTGGTGGTGTTACCCACCGTATAGGAAGTATTAGACCCAGACACGACGCACAATTATCGTGGCGCTTCGAAGTCAAATTCCACATTAATGTATTCACACTTAGAATGTAAGTCTTCATTGATTGAAGATATACTTTACTTCGTGTGTTGCACATCTAAGTCATCAATATGCATAAGTGTTAGGATGTGTGCCTGATCACAGGACATTTGAGGATTCCAAGATATTTAGCTCACACCGTAACTTGCAAAACCTCTTCTCATCCAAGGGCTTGGTGAAGATATCTGCCAATTGCTCTTCAGTGTTGACGTGTATGATATCAATATCTTCCTTCACAACATGATCTCTGAGAAAGTGATGACGAATTTCAATGTGCTTTGTCTTCGAGTGCTGAACTGGGTTGTTGGCAATCTTGATGGCGCTTTCATTGTCGCAGTAGAGTGGCACTTGCTTCAGATGAATGCCATAGTCTTTAAGTGTTTGCTTCATCCATAGAAGCTGAGCGCAGCAAGATCCAGCAGCAATGTATTCAGATTCAGTAGTGGAGAGAGATACACAGTTCTGCTTCTTTGAAGACCAACATACAAGTGATCGTCCCAGAAAATGACATGTGCCTGATGTAGACTTGCGATCCACCTTGTCACCAGCATAATCAGCATCCAAGAATCCAACCAGATCAAACTCTGAGCCCTTTGGATACCATAATCCTAATGTTGGGGTGTAAGCCAAATATCGAAGAATTCGCTTCACGGCTAAGTGATGCGATTCCTTTGGTGCTGCTTGGAACACTAAGCATAATATCTGGCCTAGATGCACATAGATAAAGTAAAGAACCAATCATGGAGCGGTATACCTTTTGATCGAACTCTTTACCATTGTCGTTGGGACCCAGATGATGTTTGGCTGGCATTGGCGTCGTGAAGCCTTTGCAGTCTTGCATCCCAAATTTCTTCAGGCAATCTTTGAGGTACTTCTCTTGAGATATGAAGATGCTGTTGCATTGCTGACGTATTTGAAGACCAAGGAAGAACTTCAGCTCACCCATCATGGACATCTGATATTGCTCTTGCATCATATATCCAAACTCTTCATTGTATTTCTGATTGGTGCAGCCGAAGATAATGTCATCCACATATATTTGGCACACAAACAGTTCACCATCATATGTCTTCGTGAAGAGACTGGGGTCGAGGGAACCAGGTTTGAAGCCTTTGCTCTTCAGGAAGTCTTTGAGTGTGTCATACCAAGCCCGAGGGGCTTGTTTGAGGCCATACAGTGCCTTGTTGAGCTTGTACACCATGTCAGGATGTTTTGGATCTTCAAAGCCAGGCGGTTGTGCAACATAGACTTCTTCTTCAATCTTGCCATTGAGAAAAGCGCTCTTCACATCCATTTGATACAGAAGAATGTTATGATGATTTGCATAGGCCAACAGTATGCGTATGGCTTCAAGTCTAGCCACAGGAGCAAATGTTTCATCAAAGTCAATCCCTTCAACTTGAGTGTACCCTTGAGCAACGAGACGAGCTTTGTTTCTAACAACTTGACCATGCTCATCTTGCTTGTTGCGATATATCCATTTGGTGCCTATTATATTGTGCTTGCGAGGATCAGGACGCTTAACCAGTTCCCATACATTATTCAGCTCAAACTGTTGAAGCTCTTCTTGCATAGATAGAATCCATTCAGGTTCCATGAAGGCTTCTTCAACTTTCTTGGGTTCAGATATTGAGAAGAATGCGAAGTGCCCACAGAAATTTGCTAGCTGTGTTTCCCTCGAACGAGTGAGTGGACCTGGTGCATTGATGCTATCAATTATTCTCTCAATTTGTACTTCATTTGCAACACGAGGATGTACAAGATGAAGATTTTGCTCTTGCTGATCATTGTCATCGTTAGAAGGATTGTCTTCAGGTTGAGCATTGTCTTCAGTTTGATCAGATGCGGAGATGATAAGTTCCTCTTTAGGCTGAGATTCAGATGGTATGATTTCTCCAGTTCCCATAAGTTTGATTGATTCACTGGATGGAACTTCATCTAGTACGTTTGACAGGTGCTCTCTTTGTGAGCCGTTAGTCTCATCGAACCGCACATCCACTGTTTCAACCATTTTATAGTGAAAAAGGTTGAAGACTCTGTAGGAGTGCGAATCCTTTCCATATCCAAGCATAAAACCTTCATGTGCTTTTGGTGCAAATTTTGAAGTGTGATGTGGATCCTTGATCCAGCACCTGGCACCAAATACTCTGAAGTAACTGACATTTGGCTTCTTGCCAGTAAGGAGCTCATAGGATGTATTGTTGAGAAGTTTGTGAAGATACACACGGTTGATGATATGGCATGCAGTATCAATGGCTTCAGGCCAGAACTTTCTTGGAGTCTTGTATTCATCAAGCATTGTCAGGGCCATCTCAATGAGTGTTCTGTTCTTGCGTTCCACAACGCCATTCTGTTGCGGTGTGTACGGAGCTGAGAATTCATGTGTAATGCCCAAAGTATCAAGATAAGTGTCTAGACCAGTGTTCTTGAATTCAGTGCCATTGTCACTTCTGATGTGCTTGATCTTGACGCCATAGTTGTTCATGGCTCGATTGGCGAAGCATCTGAAGACATCCTGCACTTCAGTCTTGTAGAGGATTATATGCACCCAGGTATATCTTGAATAATCATCAACAATGACAAAGCCATAGAGACAAGCAGTAGTTGTAAGAGTTGAGTAATGAGTGGGACCGAAAAGGTCCATGTGGAGCAGTTCGAAGGGTTGAGTCGTTGTCATGATTGTCTTCGACGGATGCTTGGCCCTCGTCATCTTTCCTACTTCACAGGCACTGCATAAGTGATCTTTCTTCAACTTGACGCCCTCGATGCCTATGAAATGCTTCTTCCTTGCAAGGGTGTGCAGGTTCCTCATGCCAGCATGCCCTAGCCTCCGATGCCAGAGCCAACATTCAGAAGCTTTTGCTAGAATACATACGACAAGTTGTGGTCCTGCTAAGAAGTCTACCACGTACAAATCATCTTTCCAATACCCTTCAAACACTAGAGACTTGTCAGATTCCATTAGAACAAGGCAATGATATTTTCCAAACATTACAATCATGTTTAAATCGCAAAGCATGGAGACAGACATTAAGTTGAAACCAAGGGATTCAACAAGCATGACTTTATCCATGTGTTGATCCTTTGAGATTGCAGCTCTACCTAGACCCAATACCTTGCTTTTACCAGTGTCAGCAAATGTGATGTGACTTTTGTCAGATGGACGTAAGGTTGAGTCCATAAGAAGGCTTCGCTTGCCAGTCATGTGATTAGTACATAATACATAATAAGACCATTTGGGCATTTGATCTTGCGCCCTACAAGATGTTTAAGGTCCCCGGCAATAGCTTCCGACGATTTTGGTTTTCGGCTGGAGACCTTTCCCTGCAAAAGAGAGTTAAGCTTTCTTAGCCACCCACATCTTCAAGGGTGGCTTCGAAGCAATGAGTCTAAGTGCAGCATCTGAGAACTTTGGCTTTGGAGCCCTAGCAAAAAGTCTTGCAGGTGGACAATAGTACTCATAAGGATAAGCAGAATAGTTTTTGGTCTTATGAACATGGCGGTTTGATGAAACGCATCAAACGCGCTCATATTCATAGGCCTGAGTAAGGTTTCCCTGCAAAACATTTGCGTTAGTGCGACTCAGGTGAGTCCTCTGTCTGTATGAAGCCTTTGGACCATATGAAGCCTATGGTCTGGGGTTTGTCTTATTCACTTGTGGTGTCATGACGACATTCACAGGAAGATTCTCCAAACACCTTTTCGGCACCCAGAATTTCTTCATAGGCGGCCCATTCCTGCAGTTACTACCAATATACCTGGCAAACACTTCACCATTCTGATTCTTAAACAGTTTATAGTTTGCATCAAAGGATTCATCAATAACAATGGGATTAGCACAAGTGAAGCCAGATAGGGTGGATGGATCAGCTGAAGGTTCCTTTGCAGCAACCCATGTGGTTTTGGGGTACTGCTCAGGTTTCCAGTAAGAGCCATCAGCATTCATTTTCCTTTCGAACCCAACACCCTCTTTCCTAGGGTTTCGGTTCAGGATCTGCCTTTTGAGGACATCACATAGTGTCTGATGCCCTTTGAGACTTTTGTACATCCCTGTTTCAAGCAATGTCTTCAACCTAGCATTCTCATCAGAAATAGTAGTGGTATCCTCAGCAGAGGGGTTAGTTACCACATCAACAGTTGAAGATATTGCAATAGTAGCAGCAGTAGAACACCCAGCAACCGAAGTAGCGTTGTCATGCTCGATGCATTTAAGACATGGTGGTTCAAATCCTTCCTGAGCTGAACTGATCTGTTCGGCGCGAAGTGACTCGTTTTCCTTTTGAAGATCTTCATGAACCGCTCTCAATTTCTCAAGATCTTGCTTCCTTTGAAGATAATCATAGGAAAGCTTTTCATGAGTTGTTGAGAGCGTTTCATGACGACTTTCAAGTTCCTCATACTTAACGTGAAGATTTTTTATGTCTTCAATTAAGGACTGAGATCGAGTCATTTCAGCGTCTAACAGATCATCGCTTTTGTCTAACAGTTTTTAAATATGTTCCATAGCTTTCTGTTGTTCAGTTGCAATTTTAGCAAGTGTTTTGTAGCTGGGTTTGGAACTACAATCAGAGTCATCTTCACTAGATGTTTGATAGTGAGTAGTGTGTGTGTTTACCTTGGCACCGCGTGCCATGAAGCAGTAGGTAGGAGCGGAGTAGTCCTTGTCATTTGCATCGGTGTCAGTGATGAAGTCATTGTCTTTAGTGTTGAAGATGGACTTGGCAACGTATGCTGTAGCCAGACTAGCAACGCCAGAATCAGACTCCTCCTCAGACTCCACCTCCGCCTCCTCAGAAGCGGACTCCTCCTCTGAATCCATTTCCTTGCCAACAAACGCACGTGCCTTGCCAGATGAGCTCTTCTTGTGTGATGAAGACTTTGAGGAAGACTTGGAAGAAGACTTTGAGTATTTCTTCTTCTTCTTGTCGTCAGAGTCATACTCCTTGCTCTTCTTCTTCTTCTTGTTCTCATTGTCTCACTGCGGACACTCAAAGATGTAGTGGCAAGGTTTCTTGCACTTGTGGCATGTTCTCTTCTTGTAGTCATGAGCAGAAGCTTCATCATTCCTTGAGCTTGATCGTGAAGACTTTCTGAAGCCTTTCTTCTTGGTGAATTTTTGGAACTTCTTCACAAGCATAGCAAGCTCCTTTCCAATGTCTTCAGGATCATCAGAACTGCTATCAGATTCTTCTTCAGATGAGGAGACAACTTTTTCCTTCAAGGCACGAGTTCGCCCATGGTTGGGACCGCAGATGTCTCTTTTCTCAGAAAGATGAAACACGTGTGTGTTGAGCCTCTCAAGTATGCCATACGGATTGAGTGTCTTGAAGTCAGGACGTTCTTGAATCATCAGGGCTAGGGTGTCAAACGAGCTGTCAAGTGATCTCAGGAGTGTCTTGACAACTTCATGCTTGGTGATCTCAGTGGCGCCGAGAGCTTGAAGCTCATTTGTGATGTCAGTGAGTCGATCAAACGTGAGCTGGACATTCTCATTGTCATTTCTCTTGAAGCGGTTGAAGAGGTTGCGAAGGACACTGATTCTCTGATCACTCTGGGTTGAGACGCCTTCATTGAACTTGGAGAGCCAGTCCCAGACTAGCTTAGATGTTTCCAAAGCACTCACGCAGCCATACTGTCCTTTGGTCAGATGACCAAAGATGATGTTCTTGGCAGTGGAGTCCAGTTGAACGAACTTGTTGACATCAGCAGCGGTGACACCTTCACCAGCCTTGGGAACGCCATTCTTGACGACATACCATAGGTCGACATCAATGGCTTCAAGATGCATGCGCATCTTATTCTTCCAGTAGGGATATTCAGTTCCATCGAAGACGGGGCATGTAGCGGAGACTTTAATTATCCCTGCAGTCGACATAGCTAAAACTCTAGGTGGTTAAACCGAATCACACAGAACAAGGGAGTACCTTGCTCTGATACCAATTGGAAGTGGTAGTGATCGACTAGAGGGGGGGGGGGCAAATAGGCGATTTTTATGAAAGTCTTCAAAACATGGAAGTTTCGAAGACAAACGATAGAAATAAACCTATTACCATGCAGTGGAAGGTAGACTACACTAGGCAAACCATAGTCGAGTATTCAATGAAGTGAAAGCACAATGACTAATAGCAGCTAGGCAGTAAAGATCAGGTAGGAAGATATTGTGAAGCCAATCAGAACAAGCAGTCACTCAGTGAAGACAAAAGATAATGCAATCATACAATGACTTCACAAGGACCAACAGTAGGTAAAGGGAAGGGGAGGATGAAACCAGTGACTCATTGAAAACAATGATTTGTTGGACCAGTTCCAGTTGCTGTGACAACTGTACGTCTGGTTAGGGAGGCTGAGATTCAACTCAGAAGACCTCGTCTTCACCTTATTCCCCTTGAGCTAAGGACACCCAGTCCTCGCCCAATCACTCTGGTAAGTCTTCAAGGTAGACTTCCAAACCTTCACAGACTTCGTTCACCGGCGATCCACAATGACTCTTGGATGCTCAGAACGTGACGCCTAACCGGCTGGAGGATTCACAGTCCTCAAGTGTAATAAGTCTTCAGATCACACAGACAGGAAGACTTAAGTGATGCCTAACACTCTTTGGCTCTGGGTGTTTAGCGCTTTATCCTCGCAAGGAATTCTCTCTCAAAGGCTTCGAGGTGGGTTGCTCTTAAACGACAAAAGCCGTACTGTAACTCTGAGCAGCCAACCGTTTATGGTTGTAGGGGGTGGGCTATTTATAGCCACAGGGCAACCCGACCTGGTTTGTCCGAAATGACCCTTGGTCACTAAGGAACTGACACGTGTTCAAACGGCCAGATTTCAGACACACACGACAACTTTACTTGGACTACAAGCAAAGGTGACTTATCCAACTCTGGACAAGATTTGCTCTCATAGTCTTCACTCGAAGACATAGGATTTTGGTTAAGCATCACTTCAGTCATTCTGACTGGTTCTCTTGGACCCCACTTAATAGTATGGTGGTTCCTATGACTCAACAAAGAAAAACACAGAACAACGAAACTGCTAACTCTTCACGCTCCATAGTCTTCACGCGATGTCTTCTCTTATCATAGTCTTCAATGTGAATGTCTTCACATACCACCTTTGACTTCAATGTCGTCATACATTTTTAGGGGTCATCTCCGATAGGAAAACCGAATCAATGAGGGACTTCTACCTGTGTTATCCTGCAATTCTCACAAACACATTAGTCCCTCAACCAGGTTTGTCGTCAGTACTCCAAAACCAACTAGGGGTGGCACTAGATGCACTTACACCAACCTTTGTCAGGAGGCTTAGTGTGTAGAGCATACAGATCAATCACTTCTCTGGAACCATCTGTTGTTATCTACTGTGGTTGCCATGCTTACTATATACTCCTCGATTAGTTTAATGTTTCCAACATCTTCTTGTGCAGTCCCGCTGAAATATATGGTATCTTCAAAGAAGATCCCTGTTTGCACAAGTAGAGATAATTACATATTACATTAAGAGTGGCATCAAATCAGTGGAAAAACAATTGCTCGTTCCAGCTATAGAAATAAATTAAGATGCAAACCTATATCATTACTTGTCACAGTTCTAGTGCTTCGTTACAGCACCGGGAGTTGATTTTTGTTTTTCTTCCGCTTGTTCTTCCCCTTCATCACTTGGTTAAATAACAGAAAAGCTTCGCCTTCAATGTAAGATTTGGCATGTCAATTAGTGAGCACAAGTATAGCACTAAACAATGACTTTAATTTTCAAATGAAAGTGGCAAAATACAGGCCAACGGTTGTGAAATATCCTTATCTTACCTCAGTGGGATATTATGGTGCACATACAGATTGGAAGTCTTGTCTCCATTTGTGCAGTTCCCTAAAATCAAGCAACATTAGCATACAAGTAGCACAACATATGAAAGCACACTGCACAATCATGTGAAAGAAGGCTAGTACTGACCTCTCATGATGCGGAATTCAAACAACTCACAAGAAGAAGATCCGAACCAAATTTCCCAGCACGGATAGGAAGTAAGATCTCCGCTTGTGCAGTTCCACTAAGATCAAGCAATCAAGCAACGTTGTCGGTGTGACATTTTGGTTGAACTACACAAAACACTCTTAAAACAAAAGTGTTTTGTGTGGTGCAACAAAAGGTCACAATAGCAACGAGGTGAAGTAGATAACCCTGTTTACACAGAGGTGCAAAGGAAACAACTAGTGGTCAATAACAGTGGATGACACAGAAGCCAACAAAAAGAAGCATCTAACTTATCTAAATGGGAAAGAAAGCAAGACAGTAGAATTTCTCAAACGGTGGCATTGATTAATATTAATAGAGAGATTATATTAGCAATAAAATTCGTTAAAAATGTAATTTGCTTTTAACTGTGGCATTGCATCAATTTTCTGGCGGCATTATTAGAGGGTGTTTGTTTACAGGGACATTTCGGTGTAGGGACTAAAAAAAGTCCGTGTCAGTCCTATCTAAACCAAGCAGGAGGGACTTTTAGGGACTAAAGAAAGAAGACGCTGAGTGAGGGAGTCCTAGATTAGGGGGTATCCGGACAGCCGGACTATATCCTTTGGTCAGACTATTGGACTATGAAGATACAAGATTGAAGACTTCCTCCCGTGTCCGGATGGGAATCTCCTTGGCGTGGAAGGCGAGCTTGGCAGTACGGATATGTAGATCTCCTTCCTTGCAACCGACTCTGTGTAACCCTAGCCCCCTCTGGTGTCTATATAAACCGAAGGGTTTAGTCCGTAGGACCAACAACAACAATCATACCATAGGCTAGCTTCTAGGGTTTAGCCTCTTCGATCTCGTGGTAGATCAACTCTTGTACTACTCATATTATCAAGAACAATCAAGCATGACGTAGGGTATTACCTCCATCAAGAGGGCCCGAACCTGGGTAAACATCGTGTCCCCCGCCTCCTGTTACCATCCGCCTAGACGCACAGTTCGGGACCCCATACCCGAGATCCGCCGGTTTTGACACCGACATTCGTGCTTTCATTGAGAGTTCCTCTGTGTCGTCATCGTTAGGCTGGATGGCTCCTTCAATCATCGATAGCGATGCAGTCCGGGGTGAGACTTTTCTCCTCGAACATATCTTTATATCCGGCGGCTCCGCACTGTGGGCCAACTCGCTTGGCCATCTGGAGCAGATCGAGAGTTACGCCCCTGGCCACCAGGTTACGTTTGGAAGCTTAAACTACATGGCCGACATCCGCGGAGACTTGATCTTCGACGGATTCGAGCCCCTGCAGAGTGCACCGCACGGTCACGATGAGCATGATTTAGCTCTACCATCAGACAGTGTTCAGGAGACTGCACCGACAACCGCTCCGACCCTCAATTCGGAGCCAATTGCACCATCCATGGACAGGTGGATAGACCCCGCCATGGAGGCCGCATTCTTAGCGGCGATCGAGCCGAGTATCGACCTTACCCTTCACGGGAGCCGTGATGCTGAACTTACGGATTCTTCCCCGGCCACGGACTCCGAACCGCCTGCGCCCGTGCCTATCGAGTCCAACTGGGCGTCGATCATGGAGTTCACCTTCACGAATATCCTTCAGCACTTGCCCTTTGGCGACATACTGAACTCATTAAGGTATCTCTCCTTGTCAGGAGAGTCCTGGCCGAACTATGGCCGGCCAGATCGGGATGCGGATGACGAAGAAATTCGCCGCCCACCCACCACCCACTGAGTAGCCACCGTCGATGATTTGACCGACATGCTCGCCTTCGACTCCGAAGACATCGACGGTATGGACGACGATGCAGGAGACGAACAGGAGCCACTGCCCACAGGGCACTGGACGCTCACTTCATCATATGATGTATACATGGTGGACACACCCAAAGAAAACGTCGACGAGGAACGAAAGGACACATCGAAGGATCGTTCCCTCGAGAAGCAGTCAAAGCGGCGACGTAAGCGCCGCTCTAAATCCTGCCTCGGCAGAAACAACAATCATATAGACCCAGCGATAGAGCAGGGCAAGCCAGCGAACGACAAACAGGGCATTGAACCACCGTCCGACCATAGCAACACGGAGAATCAAACTGAACAACCCGACTACGGCGAAGATAACAGTCCAGATGACATCACGCTGGATAGGCACCCGGAGCAACAGAATACCCATCAAAGGCTTGTTGCCACTGCGAGGAGTCTGAAAAAGCAGAAGCAAAGGCTCAGGGCTGCACAAGACACACTCGGAATTAGATGGAGTGAAGTAATCAACACTGTAGCAAAGTACGGCGGTAGTCGCCACACAAAGAGCTACCCAAAGCGAAAGCTGCTACCTGAATTCAATGAGGAGGCCTTAGATCCCCCGCAATCAAAAAACAAAACAGCCATCCGGTCGGATAGACGACCTCGTGGCAAACATAGAGTGGCAAACGATGCCGCACACAAGCCAGTACGCGATCCACGTGAGGGCTTGCATCAAAAGGACGACACAACCAGATCCATCTATGGGCCAAGCAAGCGCGCTCCAGCATGCAATGCAACACAACAAAAATCCGAACACCACGGTACACCCAAATACAGGGGTGCCGCACCCCCCCTATGTTTCATCGATGAGGTGCTGGACCATGAATTTCCAGAGGGATTCAAACCCGTAAACATAGAGGCATACGACGGAATGACAGACCCTAGGGTCTGGATTGAGGACTACATCCTCCATATCCACATGGCTCGAGGAGATGATCTCCACGCCATCAAGTACTTACCCCTCAACCTCAAAGGGCCAGCTCGGCACTAGCTTAAAAGCCTCCCCGAAAACTCCATTGGAAGCTGGGAAGAGCTCGAAGATGCTTTTCGGGAAAAATTTCAAGGGGCCTATGTCTGACCACCGGATGCAGATGATTTAAGTCATGTAACTCAACAGCCCGGAGAGTCAGCCCGAAAGCTTTGGAACAGGTTTCTCACTAAAAAGATCCAAATAGTCGACCGTCCGGATGCCGAAGCCTTAGCAGCTTTCAAGCACAGCGTTCGAGACGAATGGCTTGCCAGACACCTCGGCCAAGAAAAGCCGAGAGCAATGGCAGCATTAACAAGCCTCATGACCCGCTTTTGCGCGAGCGAGGACAGCTGGTTTGCCCGATGCAGCACCAGTGACCAAAGTACATCCGAAGTCAGGGACGGAAACGGGAAGCCACGACACAGCAAAAACAAGCTCCAGAATAAAGAAGACAGCCCGAAGAGCACGTCGGTAAACACCGGATTCAGAAGCTCTCGGCCAGGTCAGCAAAAGCTGCCCTCCAAAGGTAACAGAGACGAACTGTCCAGCCTGAACAAGATTCTGGACAAACTATGTCAGATCCACAGCACCCCCGATAAACCTGCAAATCATACCCATAGAGAATGTTGGGTCTTCAAGTAGTCCAGCAAACTCAACGCCGAACACAAGGGGCAGGATACACCAAGTGAAGACGAGGACGAGCCTCGCAAGCAAAGCACTGGGGAACATAAGAAATTCCCACCAGAAGTCAAAACAGTAAACGTGTTACATGTGATGAAGGGAAGAAACAAAGCGGCACTTCTAGAGACACATGCCCAGGGCCTATCACCGCGGAGTTCTGCCACTGGTTGTCCAAACCGATCGCCTTTGACCATCGGGATTACTCGGCAAGTATCCGACATGCAGGATGGGCTGCCTTGGTGTTAGACCCGATAATTGACGGATACCACTTCACACGAGTCCTGATGGACGGCGGCAGTAGTTTAAACCTGATATATCATGAGACAGTCCGCAAAATGGGGATAGACCCAACAAAAACCAGCCATAGCAATACTACCTTTAAAGGAGTAACGCCAGGCCCAGAAGCCCATTGTACGGGCTCCCTGCTACTAGAGGTTATATTCGGCTTTCCGATAACTTCCACAGCGAAAAGTTAACCTTCCACATCGCTCCGTTCCAAAGTGGCTATCAAGCACTACTCGGACGCGAAGCTTTCGCTCGCTTTAACGCAATACCGCATTACACTTCTCTCATGCTTAAGATGCCCGGTTGGCATCATTACAGTAAATGGAAATATTGAGCGCTCCTTGCGCGCGGAAGACCGTGCGGCTGCCTTGGCAGCCGCACACTAGACGGCCTCACCAACTAGAGCATCTGACAGGTCGTTAAGACCACAGACACGGTTAGACGAGTCCGGTGTAGCTATATATAATTGATACAGGTTTGATGGCTATACCCCTAAAACAATACAAGGGGCTCAACGCGTGTGAACAAGTGAAAATTAGGCTCTACTTTACTCATCTGGAACTATACATGGTTTATTTAGTATAACCTACCTTTTGCACGATAACTTTTCAACTAAGTTCCTCTCTTTTTCAGATGAACATCGTGCTACACCCGTCCAGGATACGGCACAATGGATACACAGGCGCACAAGCGCAGCAGGGGCCCGTTCCAAGGATTCTTTTTAGATTAAGACCCTGCGTAAACCTTTTTTACTGTCTCTTGTTCATACACATCCCCTGGATTCTCAGTACAACTGAGAAGTCTACTGACGTATTGGCATGTGGCCACGTCAGAATATTGCACGTAAATGGACACCAAGGGCTTATTACAAAGGGCGCTGTTTAGCCCGGTTTACATCATAAAGACCGAATACCTTAGGGAGTGTTCGGCGTCGCGAGTTTGGCCTTATATGCATCAGCTCCGAATCATGTCTTTGGTCAAATGTTGGGTTTGCCCGGCTCCTGTGTTTTGCTACCTTATGTTCCGCTCTATCTGCTAGGGTGGCACCAGGAGAACTACTGCGATTGTGCCCTGGTTCATCCGGATGAGCACCTCAGTAGAGAAAGTCGAAAATTGCCTGTCATGATATAGCGTGAGACTGGTCAACCACTCGATGACCTAGCGGAATCTTCGGGATTCCTCCGCCTTAACGAAGGGCCGTTTCCCGGCCAGGCATGTACGCGCCCTGAATTTGGATGAGCGCGGAGCCACCAGGGGCTATATAGTAGCCCCACTGTCAAACTCCTCTGGCTAAGTGAAAGTGTTAAAGCATTATAGTCCGATTGCCTAGTTCGCTGCGCTATCACCTCCTTAGTGGACCAAGACATTGGATCAAGTGTGAACATGCATCTTCTGCGAGCACCCCCACATTATATGCATGGGGGCTGAAGCCGACGACTGCCATCTTTCAGGTTATATACATATATACATAAACGGCCGCACAGGAGGCATCATAGTACTTTCGGGCAAAAGTATAAAAACAACCTTGATAAACTCAATAAAACATTGTTTTTCAATGGGAATACATGTCATTAGAACATAATATTCTTCGAGCACTGCGCTTCTATCGAACGAGCGCCCTCAAGAACTTCTCGAAAGTAGTGCTCGGCAGGTACTCGGCTCTCGTCCGAATCTTGGGCTGCAATGGCGGTGGCCTCCATCTCCGCCCAGTATGTCTTCACACGGGCAAGGGCCATCCGCGCACCCTCTACGCATGCCGACCTCTTCATCGCGTTGATGTGCGGCACCGCACCAAGGAACCGCTACACCAAACTAAAATAATTGTTCGGATTTGGCCTTCCCGGCTACAGATGATCCACAACAGACCTCATGGTGAGTCTGGACAATCTGTTCAGCTCGGCCCATTCGGCCAACCTATCAGTCAATGGAAGCGGATGCTCTGGAACGTTAAATTTTGACCAGAGCAGCTTTTCCACTTCGTGATCTTTTTGATGTCGGAAGTATTCAGCCGCATCGGCAGCACTCGCCGCTAAGTCCAGATATGCGTCCGCAAAACTCCACATCCGGTCCAAAGGGGCGTACTGAGGATCTCCTAACTTCATCCGCAGCATAAAGGGCTTCCCAGCCACGATATCCCCGGCTTGACGCAGCTCCTCCTTCATCGCTTTCATTGCAGAGCGGGTGTCTTTGTCGCCATCGTGGCCTTCTCCAGGTCTGTCCTCTTCGTTCGATCTTCCTTTTCAAGAAGCTCGTAACGGTCAGCGGCGTTCTTCAATTCCACAGCCATCCTGGCTATTTCCTCCTTGCTTTGGCAATGAGCAGCCTGTTCAGCTTTCAGCTCCTCGATTGCCTTTAGGGCAGCCGCATCGCTTTTCCTGGCTTGTTCGTTGGCTCGGGCAAGTTCCGCCTGAAGGTTCTCCACGGCCGCAGCTTCATCTGCATTCACACACATGTTATAGATACTGGCATCATGCTCCTCTTCCCATGTGTCACCGGAGGAATCACATACCCTCTGCCTCGTCAAGCCGCTTGTTGACGAGTACGATGTCGGTGTCTGCCACGTCAAGCTGCCGCTTTAGCTCGGCAAACTCATCAGTCCGGCTGGCCACCGGACCCTCCGCCACCTGCATATTAAGGCGGCACGATTATTCCTAGGACTATGATCCTTTGTGCGCTGTCGTCTTCGACAGCACCCAGAGTCTCAGGGGCTACTATCTACACAGGGCACATCTAAAAATGTGCGGTACTGTCAAAAATGTACATCATTTCGCGTACCTCAAAACCCGTCAGTAGACTCATAAAGGCTTCATGCAACCCGCTTTCAGCGGACTAAATCCTTTCAATCACCATACCCATCAACGTGCGGTGCTCTTCTGAGATAGCCGCTTGCTCTAGTAGATCCCTCAGTATGTCTGGCCGTACACCAGACGGTGTCGAACTCTTTCAATTGCCCTCTTCAAGAGCCGGATACTGAGGACTTCGGGTGGCCATAGGATTACCTTCTGGCCTTGCCGGATCAGGAGAAACCCTCCGCAACGACACCTCGGGGTCGCCCGCCTCATGAGGCGGTATGGTAGGGGGAGGTGTTTCGCTCTCCATCATCTCTGGAAGAAGATCCCCTGAAGACGAGCTCTGCTGAGAAGGGCTAAGATCCAAACTGCAAGATAAATGCTTCGGTTATTTTCCTCAGAAGTAAGGCGAGATATTTTCATTATTAAGTAACCTTTTACTTACAGCTCGGTGGAGCGCTGATCCCCTTGAGGGCATAATGCGGCCGGGGTATCCCCCAGGGCAGGACCTTCCGGCGAAGATTTTTCCCCCGTTTGGAGAACGTGGTCTCTGGGTACTCAGAGGCGTTTGATACGTCTCCGTCGTATCTACTTTTCCAAACACTTTTGCCCTTGTTTTGGACTCTAACTTGTATGATTTGAATGGAACTAACCCGGACTGACGCTGTTTTCAGTAGAATTGCCATGGTGTTATTTTATGTGCAGAAAACAAATATTCTCGGAATGACCTGAAACTCTACGGAACATCTTAGAAAAAACAATAAAAAAAATCCTCACCAAAGATGAAGACCAGGGGGCCCACACCCTTCTCACGAGGGTGGGGGGCGCCCCCCTAGGGCGCGCCCCTACCTCGTGGCCCCCCTGGATGCCCTCCGACGCCAACTCCAACTCTATATATTTGCTTTCGGAGAGAAAAAAATCAGAGAGAAGAAATCATCGCGTTTTACGATACGGAGCCGCTGCCAAGACCTAAAACCTCTCAGGAGGGCTGATTTGGAGTCCGTTCGGGGCTCCGGAGAGGGGGATTCATCGACATCGTCATCATCAACCATCCTCCATCACCAATTTCATGATGCTCACCGCCGTGCGTGAGTAATTCCATCGTAGGCTTGCTGGACGGTGATGGGTTGGATGAGATTTATCATGTAATCGAGTTAGTTTTGTTAGGGTTTGATCCCTAGTATCCATTATGTTCTGAGATTGATGTTGCTATGACTTTGCTATGCTTAATGCTTGTCACTAGGGCCCGAGTGCCATGATTTCAGATCTGAACCTATTATGTTTTCATGAATATATGTGAGTTCTTGATCCTATCTTGCAAGTCTATAGTCACCTACTATGTGTTATGATCCGGCAACCCCGCAGTGACAATAATTGGGACCACTCCCAGTGATGACCATAGTTTGAGGAGTTCATGTATTCACTATGTGCTAATGCTTTGTTTTGGTTCTCTATTAAAAGGAGGCCTTGATATCCCTTAGTTTCCAATAGGACCCCGCTGCCACGGGAGGGTAGGACAAAAGATGTCATGCAAGTTCTTTTCCATAAGCACGTATGACTATATACGGAATACATGCCTACATTACATTGATGAATTGGAGCTAGTTCTGTGTCACCCTATGTTATGACTGTTACATGATGAACCGCATCCGACATAATTATCCATCACTGATCCGGTGCCTACGAGTTTTCCATATACTAGTTCACGCTTATTTACTTTCCTGCTGCTACTGTTACAATTACTACAAAATACCAAAAACATTACTTTTGCTGTCTTTACTTTTGTTGCTGCTACCACCACTATCATATTACTGTGCTACTAAACACTTTGCTGCAGATACTAAGTTTCCAGGTGTGGTTGAATTGACAACTCAGCTGCTAATACTTGAGAATATTCTTTGGCTCCCCTTGTGTCGAATCAATAAATTTGGGTTGAACACTCTACCCTCGAAAGCTGTTGCGATCCCCTACACTTGTGGGTTATCAAGACTAATTTCTGGCGCCGTTGCCGGGGAGCATAGCTCTATTATTTGAGTCACTTGGGATTTATATCTGCTGGGCACTATGAAGAACTTGAGAGATCCAAAAACCAAGATCTATCCCTCAACTACGAGGGGAGGTAAGGAACTGCCATCTAGCTCTGCACTTGATTCACCTTCTGTTATGAGTAAGTTTGCGACACCTACATCTGCTTCTGCTATTCGTTCTGATATGTCGCATGTTATTGATGATGCCACTTCTGCTATGCATGATACTTATGATGAAATTGCTTCTATGCCTGATACTACTGTGCCCCTTGGTGAATTTCTTGATGAACAAATTGCTAGGACTAGAGAAAAAGAAATTATTGAATCTGAATACGATGATGATAGTGATGATGAAAATATGCCTGTTATTCCTGAGGGTTATCTTTTTGATATGGAATCTTCTGCTTGCAAAGATAGATATGAGCTTAAGAGGTTATTAGTTAAATGGAACAAATAATCACTTAGAGATAAAATGAAAGCTGACCCTGCTTTTGCTACTTCACCTATTTGTGTTCCTGATAAGGATTATGAATTCTCTACTGATCCTGATATAATTACTTTGGTTGAATCTGATCCGTTTTATGGCTATGAATCTGAAACTGTTGTGGCACATCTTACTAAATTAAATGATATAGCTACCCTATTTACTAATGATGAGAGATCGCGTTACTTCTATATACTCAAAATATTTCCGTTCTCATTAAAGGGTGATGCTAAGATATGGTTTAATTCTCTTGATCCTGGTTGTGTGCATAGTCCCCAGGATATGATTTACTACTTCTCTGCTAAATATTTCCCTGCTCATAAGAAACAAGCTGCTTTGAGGGAAATATACAACTTCGTGCAAATTGAAGAAGAGAGTCTCCCACAAGCTTGGGGGAGGCTTCTCAAGTTACTTAATGCTTTGCCTGATCATCCTCTTAAGAAACCTGAAATACTTGATATCTTTTATAATGGACTAACCGATGCTTCCAGAGATTACCTGGATAGTTGTGCTAGTTCTCTTTTTAGGGAAAGAACACCGGATGAAGCTGAAATTCTATTGAGTAATATGTTGACAAATGAAAATAATTGGGCACCTCCCGAGCCAGCTCCTGAGCCATCTCCTGCTCCAATTACTGAACCTATTCCTAAACCAACTCCGAAGAAGAGAGGTGTTTTATTTCTCAGTCCCGAAGATATGCAAGAGGCAAAGAAATCTATGAAAGAAAAAGGTATTAAAGCTGAAGACGTTAATAATTTACCTCCTATTGAAGAAATACATGGTCTTAATTCACCGCCTGTTGAAGAAACATATGATCTTAATTCTTTATTTACTGAAGAACCTCCTGATCCCGATATCCAGACACAGGTAGTAAAGGTAAATTCTCTCTATAAATATGATAAAGCTGAAGTCCGTCCTACTAAAATTGCTAGTCAGTGCTTGGATGAGTTTGATAACTTTATGTTTAAGCAAGACGACTTCAATGCTTATTTTGGTAGACAATTAAAAGAAAACGCTTATATGATTAGACGCTTGGGTGATTATATGGCAAATATTAAAGGTGAACTTAAACTTATTAGCAAACATGCTTCTATGGTTACCACTCAAGTAGAACAAGTACTTAAGGCTCAAAAAGAAGTGCTTAATGAAATGATTAGTAAGAAAAATGATTATGCTGTTAGAGTGGCTACTAGAACTGGTAGAATGACTCAGGAACCTTTGTATCCTGAAGATCACCCTAAGAGAATCGAGCAAGATTCTCAAAGAAATAATATTGATGTTCCTAGTTCTTCTAAAAAGAAGAAGAAGAAAAATGATAGAACTATGCAAACTTCTAGTGAACCTATTGCTGAACCACCTGATAATCCAAATGATATTTCTATGTCTAATGCTGAAACACAATCTGGTAATGAACATGAATCTAGTAAAAATATTAATGATGATGTTCATGATGATGCTCAACTAGTAATGATAATGATGTAGAAATTGAACCTGCTATTGATCTTGATAACCCACAATCAAGGAATCAACGTTATGATAAAAGAGACTTTGTTGCTAGGAAACATGGTAAAGAAAGGGAACCTTTGGTTCAGAAACCCATGCCTTTTCCTCCGAAACCATCCAAGAAAAAGGATGATGAGGATTTTGAGCGCTTTGCTGAAATGATTAGGCCTATCTTTTTGCGTATGAGATTAACTGATGTGCTCAAAACAAATCCTTATGCTAAATATATGAAGGATATCATTACTAATAAAAGAAAGATACCGGAAGCTGAAATTTCCACCATGCTTGCTAATTATACTTTTAAGGGTGGAATACCAAAGAAACTTGGAGACCCCGGAGTACCTACTATTGTAACGCCCTCGATGCGGCTATATCTCCTACGTGTCGAAGCACGACTTAGAGGCATAACCGCATTGAAAGCAATGTCGCAAGTAAGGTAATCTTCACAACAACCCATTTAAATAGATAATAGGGGAAAAGGTACATAGTTGGCTTACACTCGCCACGTCACACAAATACATGAATAACATTACAATCATCCAATACACTCATGGTCCGACTACGGTACCAAAATAAAGATCAACCCTCACATGCGACAAAGTCCCCGATCACCCCAACTGGGCACCACTACTGATCATCTGGGAAAGACACATAGTAACGACGAGAGTCTTCATCGAACTCCCACTTGAGCTCAAGCGCATCGTCTGGAGCGGTATCATCGGTCCCTGCATCTGGTTTGGAAGTAATCTGTGAGTCACGGGGACTCAGCAATCTCGCACCCTCGCGATCAAGACTATTTAAGCTTATAGGTAAGGCAAGGTAATATGTGGAGCTGCAGCAAGCGACTAGCATATATGGTGGCTAACCTACGCAGATGAGAGCGAGAAGAGAAGGCAAAGCATGGACAAATAACTATGATCAAGAAGTGATCCTAGAACAACCTACGTCAAGCATTACTCCAACACCGTGTTCACTTCGCGGACTCCGCCGAGAAGAGACCATCACGGTTACACACACGGTTGATTCATTTCAATTAAGTTAAGTTTCATGTTATCTACAACCGGACATTAACAAATTCCCATTTGCCCATAACCGCGGGCACAGCTTTCGAAAGTTCAAATCCCTGCAGGGGAGTCCCAAATTAGCCCATCACAAGCTCTCTCGGTCAACGAAGGATATTCCTTCTAGCGGGAAGACCCGAACAGGCTCGGAATCCCGGTTACAAGACATCCTCGACAATGGTAAAACTAAACCAGCAACACCGCCTGAATGTGCCGACAAATCCTTATAGGAGCTGCACATATCTCGTTCTCAGGGCACACCAGATTGTCCAAGGTTCCGGTAGGCCAGCCCAGAGTTGCCCCTGGAGGCCACCGGCAGCTGACAGGTTGGACCAACACTCAGAGGAGCACTGGCCCGGGGGTTTAAATAAAGATGACCCTTGAGTCCGCGGAACCCAAGGGAAAAAGAGGCTAGGCGGTGAATGGTAAAACCAAAGTTGGGCATTGCTGGAATAGTTTTATTCAAGGCGAACTGTCAAGGGGTTCCCATTATAACCCAACTGCATAAGGAACGCAAAATCCGGGAACATAACACCGATCTGATGAAAACTAGGGCGGCAAGAGTGGAACAAAACACTAGGCAAAAGGCCGAGCCTTCCACCCTTTACCAAGTATATAGGTGCATTAAGATAACAAGATAATATAGTGATATCCCAACATATAAACAATGTTCCAACAAGGAACGATCTCCAATCTTCACCTGCAACTAGCAACGCTATAAAAGGGGCTGAGCAAAGCGGTAACATAGTCAATCAACGGTTTGCTAGGAAATGGTGGGTTAAAGGTTTGACATGGCAATTTGGGAGGCATGATAAGCAAGTGGTAGGCATCGTAGGATAGGCATAGCAAATGAGCGAGCATCTAGCAAGCAAAGATAGAAGTGATTTCGAGGGTATGATCATCTTGCCTGCAAAGTTGCCAAAGTTGACTTGATCCTCGTAAGAGAACTCAACGGGCTCCTCGTTTGCGAACTCGTCTCCCGGATCTACCCAAACAAGACAAACAAGCAAAAGGAACACAATCAACCAAGTGCAATGCTCAAACAACATGATGCAAACATGGTATGCTATGCGGGATGCGATATGTGATGCATATGCAAGATTTGACAAGGAATGATTGAACCTGGCCTCAACATGGAAATCCAAGAGTGACACTGGAAAGGTAAGGTGATTTCGGTTGAAATCGATATAAAGATCACCGGAATCGAATGCACGGTTTGGAAATGGCAAGCAAAACAAATATGGCACCGGTCTGCGATAATCAGCAAGTAGCCATCTAAATGCATCAAGATAAATATGCCACAACACTCAAACATGACAACAAAATACATGTCAGGGATCCATTCATGATGCTTGACAAAAGATGAACACTGAGCTACGGCTAATTCATCCATTAACAGGTTCAAACAAGCATGGCAAAAGTGCAAATGATAACAGGTTTCAGACTTAGTGAAATTAACACAAGTCTGGAATTTAACATCAGGTAGCACACTTTGGAGCATGAAAACTACATGCTACAGGAACTTAACATGGCAAAGAAAGGGATGACATGAAGCTACTCAAAGCACTTAACAAAAGTCCCTTAGTGACCTTGAGCCAAAAGGGATCAGAAAATACAATTGCAAGCATGTGAACATGGCAAAAACATAAACAGATCTCAGACTTAGTGAAAAACTGGAGCATGCAAAACAGTTAACGAGTAGGCATGTTTACGAGCTCGATGCACTCACTATAGAGCATGGCATGACAAACTAAGCATACACTCATCAAGAATACATGGCATAGACGCTAGACATGGCAAGAACAACAACATAGCATACACGGATCAATAACAACATCCTCGGCAAAATCGCTAACAAGTCAACAATCTGTCAGGATTCACGAAATAGCAAAAGTAGAGCTCTATTGACTCAAGCTAGGGTGCTCCATAAATGCAAAAAAAGACATGGATAGATAGAGCACCACAATGTTAACAAATCATCCTTACTGATCATCCTCAAAAGAGGCACCGATCACTAGGAAACAACATGAACATATGGCAAAATGACAAAATCAGCTCAAGGACTTAGTGAAATTCTAAGTCCCTGAAATCAGCATTACCGATTGCACTACTTTGCAAGCTTCTGCTAGTCACCACACATATCACAAAAATACATGGTAAGCACCTCTGTAAAGATGGCATGGCATATAACAAAACACATGTAGAGTTCAGGAGCATATCATGCACACATTAATCATGGCAAAAATGACAAATATATGTTTGATGAAACAGATCTGCCAAGTTTATCACATAGCCCTCTTCCAACAACATTTCGGGCATTAAGATGAGCTCAAATGAAAATGCTGCAATGAGGTGAAATGATGTACACGTTGAGACGAACATTTTGATATGCTCCATGCACAAATCGGAGCTACGGATGTGGAGTTACGACACATCGAAAAAAGTGAAAAAAATACGGAGTTAGGAGAGAAAGTCAACCCTCAGATCTAGGGTTTACTGTAGCCCCGATCGGATCTCGCCAGAACAGTAGCGGAGCGCGGCACCCGAGGTTCGCCGGAGTGAGGGGAGGTCGGGGCGGCGCCGGCTTGCCGGGGCGAGGAGACGACGCTGATGGCGGCGGTGGCCGGCGGAGGACTCGGGCGGCGCGGGTGAGGCCCGGCGGTGTCGGAGGCGGGTCGTCGGCGAGCGGTGTTGGCGGGGTCCGCGGTGAGCGGGGTTGGTGGGTCGGCGCCGGTGAAGAGGCGCGTCATGTCAGAGGCGGCAGCTGGCGCGGGCGGCGCGGCGAGGGAGGCGCGGCCTCGGGCAAGTGGCGGTGGAGGCGGGCCACGGGGGCCTCCCGCGGGCCGAGCGGGCCGGGCGGCGGCGCGACGAAGTGGGGCTTCAGGCGGGACAGGTGGCGCGTGGCGATTGGTGGCGGCGGTGTGTCCCGGCGGCGGCGGACATGTCTGGCGGCGGCGCGAGGATTTTTTATGGTTAGGGGTGGTTTTGGATACGGGATTTTCGGGGGGAGGCCTTTATATAGAGGTAGGAGGAGCTAGGAGTCTCCAAATTGAGCACGGTTTGCGGCCACGCGATCGTGATCGAACGCTCTAGATGATGGAAGGGTTTTTGGTGGGTTTTGGGCCAAATTGGAAGGGTGTTGGGCTGCAACACAAACGAGGCCATCTCGGTCCCTCGGTTAACCGTTGGAGTATCAAACAAAGTCCAAATGGCACGAAACTTGACAGGCGGTCTACCGGTAGTAAACCAAGGCCGCTTGGCAAGTATCGGTCCAATCCGAAAATGTTTAACCCCCACACACGAAAAAAGGTAGAAAGGGGCACCGGAGGAGATAGGAGCACCGGAATGCAAAACGGACAACGGGGAAAATGCTTGGATGCATGAGACGAACACGTATGCAAATGCAATGCACATGTTGACATGATATGAGATGCATGACAAAGGCAACAACACACGGAGAGAAAAACCCGAACCCGAAGAAAATAAAATAACTTAGGCCGGAAACGGCAAGAGTTGGGATACATATAAGGTAAATTACATCCGGGGTGTTACAACACTCCACCACTATGAAAGGATCTCGTCCCGAGATCTAGGACTGGAAAAACACCGGATACTCAGAACGGAGGTGATCCTTGCGTTCCCAAGTAGCTTCACGGTCGGAATGGTGTGACCACTTGACTTTGAGGAATTTGATTGACTTATTGCGAGTCTTACGCTCAGTCTCTTCAAGAATAGCAACTGGGTGCTCACGATAAGAGAGGTCTTCTTGGAGATCAATGTCTTCGAAGTTGACGGTGCGGTCAGGGGTCTTGAAGCACTTGCGGAGCTGAGAGACATGGAACACGTCGTGCACGTTTGCAGAGTTGGGAGGAAGCTCGAGTTGATAGGTGAGATCGCCTCTCTTGCTGACAATCTTGAAAGGACCCATGTATCTAGGGGCAAGCTTCCCTTTGATACTGAAGCAACGAGTACCTTTCATTGGAGAGACGCAGAGGTAAACATGGTCTCCGATCTCGAAAGCCAAATTACGATGCTTACTATCATAGTAGCTCTTCTGGCGCGATTGCGCTACTTTGAGGTTATCACGAATGACTTTGCACATTTCCTCTGCCTCTGTGATCAAGTCATTTCCAAGAAGTTGACGTTCACCAGTCTCTGACCAGTTAAGAGGAGTACGGCACTTCCTGCCATAGAGAATTTCAAATGGGGCCTTGCCCGAACTTGCTTGAAAACTGTTGTTGTAGGAGAACTCGGCATATGGAAGACAATATTCCCACTTCATACCGAAAGGGATAACGCAAGACTTGAGCATATCTTCGAGAATTTGATTGACACGCTCGACTTGGCCGCTAGTTTGAGGATGAAAAGCTGTGCTGAAATGGATGTTGGTGCCCATGGCCTTTTGAAAAGAATCCCAAAACTTGGAGGTAAAGATGCTGCCACGGTCTGAAGAGATCAACTATGGAATGCCGTGCAGAGAGACAATCCGAGAGGTATAAAGCTCCGCCAATTGAGATGCAGTGATAGACTCTTTGATAGGCAAGAAATGAGCCACTTTAGTGAGTTTGTCGATGACAACGAATATAGCATAATTGCCACGATTGGACTTTGGAAACCCAGTCACGAAGTCCATCTCAATGTGGTCAAACTTCCATTCTGGAATGGCAAGAGGTTGGAGGAGACCAGCTGGTCGTTGGTGTTCTGCCTTCACTCTTCTGCAGACATCACATTCATTCACGAATTGAGCAATCTCGCGCTTCAATTGAGTCCACCAATAAGCCTGCTTGAGGTCCTAGTACATCTTCGTACTCCTAGGGTGGATAGAGAGGAGTGAATTGTGAGCCTCATTCATAATGACTTTACGAAGGTCACCTTTAGGCACAACAATGCGATCCTCAAAGAAGAGAGTGTCCTTGTCATCAAGGCGATAGCACTTGTACTTGGATTGACTCTTGGCAATCCCAATCTTCACCTTCTTCACCATATCATCAAGAAGTTGAGCCTCGCGAATCTGATCTTCCAAAGTAGGAGAGACTTGAAGGTTGGCGAGGAAACCTTGATGAACAACTTGCAAATTGAGTTTGCGGAAAGCTTCACAAAGCTCGGGTTGGTAAGGCTTGAGAATCAGACTGTTGCAGTAAGCCTTCCTGCTCAATGCGTCAGCAATTACATTGGCCTTGCCTGGAGTATATTCGATACTCGGATTATACTCTTGAATCATTTCGACCCAACGAGTCTGCCTGAGGTTGAGATTAGGCTGAGTGAATATGTACTTGAGACTGTTGTGGTCAGTGAAGATGTCCACTTTTCTTCCCAGTAAGAGATGTCTCCAAGTCAAAAGAGCATGCACAACTGCCGCCAACTCGAGGTCTTGAGTGGGGTAGTTCTTCTCGTTGGGATTCAACTGGCGAGAGGTATAAGCCACAACTTTCTTCTCTTGCATCAACACTGCACCAAGACCTTGAAGAGAGGCATCGCAGAAGACCTCGAACGGTTTGGATTCATCAGGAGGAGTCAGAACTGGAGCAGTGAATAATTTCTCTTTCAGGGTGTTGAAAGCGATGTCACATTCCGGAGACCAAACATACTTGACGTGCTTCTGGGGAAGGTTTGAAAGAGGCTTCGCAATCTTTGAAAAGTTCTCAACAAACCTTCGACAATAGCTTGCGAGACCAAGGAAGCTACGGAGTTGATTCACGTTCTGAGGTGGTTCCCAATTCCCAATTGCATACACCTTCTCAGGATTCACTGCTATGCCCTTGGCAGAGATGATATGCCCAAGATAGAGAACCTCATCGAGCCAAAACTCGCACTTTGAGAACTTTGCGTAGAACTGATGTTCTCTGAGCTTATCGAGCACCAAATGCAAGTGCTTGGCATGATCTTCCTTGTTCTTGGAAAAGACCAGAATGTCATCGAGGTAGACCAAGATGAAGTCATTTGTGTAGGCGTTGAAGATGAAGTTCATCATGCGAGAGAAATTCGGCGGAGCGTTGACGAGGCCAAAAGACATGACAGTGTATTCATATGAACCATAGCTTGTTCTGAACGCCGTCTTGGGAATATCTTGCTCACGAATTCGGATCTGGTGATAGCCCATACGGAGATCAAGCTTGGAGAATACTTGAGCACCTTTGAGTTGTTCAAACAGCTCGTTGATGTTGGGAAGTGGGTACTTGTTCTTTATAGTCTTCTTGTTCAATGGACGGTAGTCAACACAAAGTCGGTCCATTCCATCCTTCTTCTTCACAAAAAGAACTCCACAACCCCACGGAGAAGAACTAGGTCGGATGAGACCCATTCGCTCTTGAATATCGAGTTGCTTCTTCAGCTCCATCAACTCTTCAAGTCCAAGCTTGTAGGGACGTTTGCAAACAGGTTCTGTGCCCGGCTCAAGATCGATAACGAATTCAACTAGCCGATGCGGAGGCATTCCTGGAAGCTCTTCTGGAAAGACATCTTGATATTCGCAAACGACTGGTATTTGAGAGATGGCATCCAGTTCACCCTTCTCATTGAGAGAAAACAGAAGGATGGTATCACCACGATCGGCAAAGACAATTACATCCTCAGAAGAATGAGTCAATTGAATCTGCCTGGCAGCACAATCAAGCTGAACCTTGTGCTTAGAAAGCCAATCCATTCCGAGAATAAGATCGATATCCGAGTCACCAAGAACCGTAGGAGAAGACAGAAACTTGTAGTCACCCAAAGTGATAGTAACATCAGGAACAATGGAATTAGAATTCATGCGCCTACCGGGAGAGACAACTGCTATCGGTCTAGGAAAAACTTGCAAAGCCAACTCATGCTTAGATGCAAAAGGTCTTGAGATGAAACAATGTGATGCACCAGTGTCAAAAAGAACTTTTGCAGGAATATCGTTAATAGGAAGGTTACCCATGATGACATCTGACGAATCCTCTGCCTGAGCTGCATTCATCAAGTTGACCTTGGCGTTCTTGGGGTTATGCTTGACCACAACTGTACTTGCCGATCTCACAAGAGGAGGAGGAGGAGGGAGACGCCTCTGATTGAAGCATTTGTTGGCATAGTGACCCTTCTGTTGGCACTTGTTGCACGTGACCTTTGAGAGCGGACGGTGATACGGTGCACTTGATCTTGGAGCTTGAGACAAAGTCTTGTTCTGAAAGCCTGGGTTGGGTGGGTGGGAAGATCCACTGCCACCTTTGCTCTTCTGCTAATAAGGCTGACGGAACGGAGGAGGAGGAAGCCAATACTTCTGCTGCTTAGCCACTTGAGTTGAGGAAGAAGGAGTTGCATCTCTGACTCGCTTCTTGGAAGCATCTCACTTCAGTTGAGCAGTCTCTTGCTTCATTGCCATGTTGTAAAACTCATCGTACCTCTTGGTCTCAAAGAGAACGAGAGCTAGCTGGATTTCTTCTCTGAGACCACCCCTGAACTGATATATCATGCTCTTCTCGTTAGGGACGTCCTGCTTAGCAAAACGGGCGAGCTTATGAAACATCTTGTTGTACTCGTAGACAGACATAGAGCCTTGCTTCAGGTTGCGGAATTCCTCATGCTTGCTTTCAACCACGCTCTGAGGAATATAATGAGCTTTGAAGTCTTGACGGAATTCATCCCAGGTACACGGCCTCCTCTGGAATCTTTGTACTGCTGAAACCATTCTGCAGCTTGGTCTTTGAGTTGGAAGGAGGCGAACTTGACAAAGTCCTCAGGCCTGACGTTACTGCACTCGAAATGCTTGCATATGTCCACGAGCCAATCATCAGCGTCTGTTGCCTCAACACAATTGCTGAAGGTCTTTGGCTGGTTAGCAAGGAACTGGTTGAGTGTAGCAAAGTGATTCTGATTGTTGCCTTGGCCCTGGTTCCCCTGGTTGTGCTGTTGAAGAAGTTGCATGATCAGCTGTGTGTTTGCATTGGTAGCGGCCATCACAGCTTGCCATGTCTCCGGAGGTGGAGGTGGTGGTGGCGGATCAGGATTCAGAGTCGTGCGTGTTGGAGGAGCCATGCTGAAGAGGTTGACATCCATTAGCACATTGACAGACAAATATTGAAGCTGAATCAAACGGGTTGAAATTGCAACATATAGTCTTCACATCCGAACAAAATGAACGAATGCATTCCAATTGAAATGGTCGCATATCCATAAATTGAGAAGCCACTTAGAATTGAGGTAGAAGAAAAACAATAAGGTACGGAACAAGAATGAATACTCGGTAAGGATCACCCAATCTGAAACCAAATATCCGTGGAAGAAGAACTAGAGCTACAAGAATTCCCACCTATGAAACTCCCGAACCTTTCCAGTTATGCAATCAGGTGTTGGGGATACAGGGGAAGCATAATATCTCACCCAAATCTAGCAAATCCTACATCCGGTTGTATCCATCCTTCAACACATAACCGAGAAAAACTTCGGAAATCGTCTACCTCAACCTTCAAAAAGCATCCATTATACAAGTTATGGCAATACTCCCGAACTCCCGCCCCAGTACTGGGTGGCGTCGAGGTTATCTCACCAACAACTGCATAAAAGAGATTTTCGATGTCGGCGAAACTCAGGTATTCCAGAATCTCAATGATAAAATTGTGACGACAACACCTCGGAGCTCAACTCCCTGGGACACTGCCACAACCCCTAAATGACAGGAGGCACCAAGAACAATGTTCTCATCACAAATCGATCGGAACGATTCCAAGATACCTGCGTGATCCTAAATTTTTTTTAGTGAAATTTGAGAAGAGAAGAGTCAAAACTCTACGTCAGGATGCCTTACCATAGCGATGAAGGGACTGGGGAGTAAAAAGAATTCCTAAACTCTCTGATATATAATTCCTAAATAACTCAAAACATTTTTTCTAGACTCAACAACGCCAACGATTCGATCAAGCAGGGGGGCTCCTAAGGTTGGGGAAGGCTCGGATTACCAACTTGTAACGCCCTCGATGCGGCTATATCTCCTACATGTCGAATCATGACTTAGAGGCATAACCACATTGAAAGCAATGTGGCAAGTAAGGTAATCTTCACAACAACCCATTTAAATAGATAATAGGGGAAAATGTACATAGTTGGCTTACACTCGCCACGTCACACAAATACATGAATAACATTACAATCATCCAATACACTCATGGTCCGACTACGGTACCAAAATAAAGATCAACCCCCACATGCGACAAAGTCCCCGATCGCCCCAACTGGGCACCACTACTAATCATCTGGGAAAGACACATAGTAACGGCGAGAGTCTTCATCGAACTCCCACTTGAGCTCAAGCGCATTGTCTGGAGCGGTATCATCGGTCCCTGCATCTGGTTTGGAAGTAATCTGTGAGTCACGGGGACTCAGCAATCTCGCATCCTCGCGATCAAGACTATTTAAGCTTATAGATAAGGCAAGGTAATATGTGGAGCTACAGCAAGCGACTAGCATATATGGTGGCTAACATACGCAGATGAGAGCGAGAAGAGAAGGCAAAGCACGGACGAATAACTATGATCAAGAAGTGATCCTAGAACAACCTACGTCAAGCATTACTCCAACACTGTGTTCACGTACCGGACTCCACCGAGAAGAGACCATCACGGTTACACACGCGGTTGATTCATTTTAATTAAGTTAAGTTTCATGTTATCTACAACCGGACATTAACAAATTCCCATCTTCCCATAACCGCGGGAACAGCTTTCGAAAGTTCAAATCCCTGCAGGGGAGTCCCAACTTAGCCCATCACAATCTCTCACGGTCAACAAGGAATATTCCTTCTAGTGGGAAGACCCGATCAGGCTCGGAATCCCGGTTACAAGACATCCTCGACAATGGTAAAACTAAACCAGCAACACCGCCCGAATGTGCCGACAAATCCCAATAGGAGCAGCACATATCTTGTTCTCAGGGCACACCGGATTGTCCAAGGTTCCGGTAGGCCAGCCCAGAGTTGCCCCTGGTGGCCACCGGCAGCTGACAGGTTGGACCAACACTCAGAGGAGCACTGGCCCGGGGGTTTAAATAAAGATGACCTTGAGTCCGTGGAACCCAAGGGAAAAAGAGGCTAGGCGGCGAATGGTAAAACCAAAGTTGGGCATTGCTGGAATATTTTTATTCAAGGCGAACTGTCAAGGGGTTCCCATTATAACCCAACCACGTAAGGAACGTAAAATCCAGGAACATAACACTGATCTGACGGAAACTAGGGCGGCAAGAGTGGAACAAAACACTAGGCAAAAGGCCGAGCCTTCCACCCTTTACCAAGTATATAGGTGCATTAAGATAACAAGATAATATAGTGATATCCCAACATATAAACAATGTTCCAACAAGGAACGATCTCCAATCTTCACCTGCAACTAGCAACGCTATAAAAGGGGCTGAGCAAAGCGGTAACATAGCCAATCAACGGTTTGCTAGGACATGGTGGGTTAGAGGTTTGACATGGCAATTTGGGAGGCTTGATAAGCAAGTGGTAGGCATCGTAGCATAGGCATAGCAAAAGAGCGAGCATCTAGCAAGCAAAGATAGAAGTGATTTCGAGGGTATGATCATCTTGCCTGCAAAGTTGCCAGAGTTGACTTGATCCTCATAAGAGAACTCAACGGGCTCCTCATTCGCGAACTCGTCTCCCGGATCTACCCAAACAAGACAAACAAGCAAAAGGAACACAATCAACCACGTGCAATGCTCAAACAACATGATGCAAACATGGTATGCTATGCGGGATGCGATATGTGATGCATATGCAAGATTTGACAAGGAATGATTGAACCTGGCCTCAGCATGGAAATCCAAGAGTGACACTGGAAAGGTGAGGTGATTTCGGTTGAAATCGATATAAAGATCACCGGAATCGAATGCACGGTTTGGAAATGGCAAGCAAAACAAATATGGCACCGGTCTGCGATAATCAGCAAGTAGCCATCTAAATGCATCAAGATAAATATGCTACATCACTCAAACTTGACAACAAAATACATGGCAGGGATCCATTCATGATGATTGACAAAAGATGAACACTGAGCTACGGCTAATTCATCCATTAACAAGTTCAAACAAGCATGGCAAAAGTGCAAATGATAACAGGTTTCAGACTTGGTGAAATTAACACAAGTCTGGAATTTAACATCAGGTAGCACACTTTGGAGCATGAAAACTACATGCTATAGGAACTTAACATGGCAAAGAAAGGGATGACATGAAGCTACTCAAGCACTTAACAAAAGTCCCTTAGTGACCTTGAGCCAAAAGGGATCAGAAAATACAATTGCAAGCATGTGAACATGGCAAAAACATAAACAGATCTCAGACTTAGTGAAAAACTGGAGCATGCAAAACAGTTAACGAGTAGGCATGTTTACGAGCTCGATGCACTCACTACAGAGCATGGCATGACAAACTAAGCATACACTCATCAAGAATACATGGCATAGACGCTAGACATGGCAAGAACAACAACATAGCATGCACGGATCAATAACAACATCCTCGGCAAAATCGCTAACAAGTCAACAATCTGTCAGGATTCACGAAATAGCAAAAGTAGAGCTCTATTGACTCAAGCTAGGGTGCTCCATAAATGCAAAAAAAGACATGGATAGATAGAGCACCACAATGTTAACAAATCATCCTTACTGATCATCCTCAAAAGAGGCACCGATCACTAGGAAACAACATGAACATATGGCAAAATGACAAAATCAGCTCAAGGACTTAGTGAAATTCTAAGTCCCTGAAATCAGCATTACCGATTGCACTACTTTGCAAGCTTCTGCTAGTCACCACACATATCACAAAAATACATGGTAAGCACCTCTGTAAAGATGGCATGACATATAACAAAACACATGTAGAGTTCAGGAGCATATCATGCACACATTAATCATGGCAAAAATGACAAATATATGTTTGATGAAACAAATCTGCCAAGTTTATCACATAGCTCTCTTCCAACAGCATTTCGGGCATTAAGATGAGATCAAATGAAAATGCTACAATGAGGTGAAATGATGTACACGTTGAGACAAACATTTTGATATGCTGCATGTGCAAATCGGAGCTACGGATGTGGAGTTACGGCATGTCGAAAAAAGCGAAAAAAATACGGAGTTAGGAGAGAAAGTCAACCCTCAGATCTAGGGTTTACTGTAGCCCCGATCGGATCTCGCCAGAACAGTAGCGGATCGCGGCACCCGAGGTTCGCCAGAGTGAGGGGAGGTCGGGGCGGCGCCGGCTTGCCGGGGCGAGGAGGCGGCGCTGATGGCGGCGGTGGCCGGCGGAGGACTCGGGCGGCGCGGGTGAGGCCGGGCGGCGCCGGAGGCGGGTCGTCGGCGAGCGGTGTTGGCGGGGTCCGCGGCGAGCGGGGTTGGCGGGGTCGGCTCCGGCGATGAGGCGCATCGCGGCGGAGGCGGCAGCC
>NC_057800.1:456567735-456604155 GCF_018294505.1 Triticum aestivum
GGCCGGGCAGCGGCACGGCGAAGTGGGGCTTCAGACGGGACAGGTGGCGCGTGGCGATTGGCGGCGGCGGTGTGTCCAGGCGGCGGCGGACATGTCCGGCGGCGACGCGAGGATTTTTTAGGGTTAGGGGTGGTTTTGGATCCGGGATTTTCGGGGAGAGGCCTTTATATAGAGGTAGGAGGAGCTAGGAGTCTCCAAATTGAGCACGGTTTGCGGCCACACGATCGTGATCAAACGCTCTAGATGATGGAAGGGTTTTTGGTGGGTTTTGGGCCAAATTGGAAGGGTGTTGGGATGCAACACAAACGAGGCCTTCTCGGTCCCTCGGTTAACCGTTGGAGTATCAAACGAAGTCCAAATGGCACGAAACTTGACAGGCGGTCTACCGGTAGTAAACCAAGGCGGCTTGGCAAGTATCGGTCCAATCCGAAAGCGTTTAACCCCCACACACGAAAAAAGGTAGAAAGGGGCACCGGAGGAGATAGGAGCGCCGGAATGCAAAACGGACAACGGGGAAAATGCTCGGATGCATGAGACGAACACGTATGCAAATGCAATGCACATGTTGACATGATATGAGATGCATGACAAAGGCAACAACACACGGAGACAAAAACCCGAACCCGAGGAAAATAAAATAACTTAGGCCGGAAACGGCAAGAGTTGGGATACATATAAGGTAAATTACATCCGGGGTGTTACAACTATACCTTGCTCCGTTAAAGAAATTATATTAAAACTGCTTTATGTGATCTTGGAGCCGGTGTTAGTGTTATGCCTCTCTCTTTATATCGTAGACTTGACTTGAATAAGCTGCCACCTACTGAAATATCTTTGCAAATGGCTGATAAATCAACTGCTATACCTGTCGGTATTTGTGAGGATGTGCCTGTTGTGGTTGCAGACGTTACTATCTTAACGGACTTTGTTATACTTGATATTCCCGAGGATGATAGTATGTCTATTATTCTTGGAAGACCTTTTCTTAATACTGCAGGGGCTGTTATTGATTGCAACAAAGGCAATGTCACTTTTCATGTTAATGGTAATGAGCATACGGTACACTTTCCGAGGAAACAACCTCAAGTTCATAGTATCAACTCTATTGGAAAAATTCCATCGACTATATTTGGAGGTTTTGAATTTCCTCTACCAACTGTCAAGTAGAAATATGATATACTTATTATTGGGGATGTGCATATCCCCGTTGAGGTAACTTAGTGCTATTCAAAATCTCTCCGGTTTCATGATTATCGGAATGAGTTTATTAACAAGACTTGATCAACCTTGTTAGTGGATTCTTTTTGATGAGCATGAGATGGATGAAACTAGAAGCACAACCTTCTGTACCCCACTTTTACTTTCTGTTAATTAGTAGAAATAAATTAAAATAGTATTTTTCTGTTTGTTTCCTAACTTACCCATGCAATATAAAAATATCCCGAAAATAAAAGTCCTCAGAATGCCATGCCAATTTAATATGATTTTTTCGGGAATATTTGAGGATTTACTGTGCAAAAATTACCGCGGGAGGAGCTACCACCTGGCCACGAGGGTGGTGGGCGCCCCTCCTAGGGCGCGCCCCTGCCTCATGGGCCCACAGTGGCCCTCCTCCACTTATCCCAGCACCCATCTTCTTCCTCTGTCTCACACAATCCCGAAAAACCAACTCAAGCATGAGTTCCAACCACTTTTGCTGTGATTTTCGATCTCCTTGCTCAAAGCACCTCTCACAAAACTGCTTGGGGAGATTGTTCCTTGGTATGTGACTCCTCCATTGGTCCAATTAGTTTTTGTTCTAGTGCTTTATTCTTTGCAAATTTGTGCTGCATAGGTGACCATGTTCTTGAGCTTGCATGTCAAATTTATATGGTTCCAAGTAGTTCTAATGCTTGATATAGGCTCTAGGCACTTGTAGAATAGTTGCTATCAATATTATTTAAGTTGGTTCACTTTTGTTTGAAGTTACTAAAAATTTCATATTGTTTCAGAAAAATAATGAGGAGATTTTTGAGGGGCTCGTCGAGCCAAAGCTCGAAGGAAAAGGCACAGAAGCCTAAGTATAATTTGCCGCGCACCATGGAGATTCGGGCGTGTGAATGGCCTTCTGAAGATTTCCTGAGAGCAGCCGGTATCTATGAAGATTTTCATGAATTTGCTCACAATGCAGGCCTCACCGCTTTCCTCCATGACCAATGCGATCAGTATCTCTTACTCACAAATACTTTTGTGCAAAACTTTCATTTTCATTCTAGGAACTCACCACCTACGGTGGAGTTTCATTTATATGATGAGCATAAGGAGATGTCACTTTATGATTTCTGTCGGATTTTTTTAATCCCTTTTGAGGGCAAAACAGAAGAACCACATCATGATGATGTGGCTGGGTTTATTGATACTATCACTGTAGGAGAAACTAGAAAGGTTTCCGATGCACGAATCACTAGCATACATTTTCCTGTTTTACGTTACTTTGCATTATTTGCTAGTCGTTGTTTAATTGGACGCGGAAATAGTGGAAACCTTAGTATCCCTGATATAATTATTTTGCACCACGGTTTATACAGTGACAACACTTTTAGTATGGGCGGTATTATTGCTAGACGGTTAAGTATGAACCGTACTAAGGGTCCCATCTTTGGAGGCGTCTATGCCACACGCCTAGCTGCACATTTTAACATACCTATTAGGCATGCTGAGAAGGAAGAAAAGGTGCTGCCCCGTGTTTATCTAGATCATAAAAGTATGGTGGCACGTGATTTTATTGTTAAGAATAGGGTAGGAGAGCTTAAGTATCAATTGTTCTTTAACAAACATCATCCTGAGACTATTATCCTGCCTGCTCCTTCTTTGTTTAATTTTGTAGGACCCTACCTCGTTACGTGGGCAGCCGTCCAAGCTTACAAGAATCCTGCACCAGCGCCGGAACAGGAACCACAACATGAGCCTCCACGACAATCTGTTTATTCTTGGGATCCAGAGATGACTGTCAGCCAGTGGCAGTCAGAGTCTTCTTCTTCATCACAATATGATCCCAACTATTCCTCCTCATCACAGTACGACCCCAACAACTATTATTATGGATATCCGCCAGGCCAGCTGTGGCCATTGACCAACTTAGGCCAAAAGCCTAAGCTTGGGGGAGTACGTATTTCTCACCGACATTACATTTATGCTCACACACACTCATTGCTAGATGTCGGTGCTCATACTTTTTCACTGTAATATCCATGCTAGTTTATTTTCTTTTTCCTATTTTCTTCTTGTGTGTTTGTTAAACCTTAAGAAAAACCAAAAAAAGTTAGTAGTAGTTTATTTTTCTGCTGTAGTAGTAATAATTAAAAAGAAAACCCAAAAATATTTCCCGTTCTTCTTTTGCTTGTTGGGAGCTTTCCCGTGTAAATAGTTTTATTTCTTTTATTTTATTTGGGGGTCAGTCGGAGAAGACCATAATTAAATTGTTGAAGTGGCTCTTATATGCATTATTGTTGATTTAACCCAGAGCCCATATTGCCTTGTCTTCTCCTGTTTTATTGAATGCTCGCAGATTCCAGCTTAGTCCAATGCACGTGCACTCTGATTATTATTCACACCGTTCGCTCGTGCAAGTGAAAGGCAATTATGATGATATATGATGGACTGACTGAGATGAGAAAAGCTGGTATGAACTCGACCTCTTTTGTTTTGGTAAATATGATGAGTCCCTCGTCCTTGATTCAGCTTATTATGAATAAACATGTTTGCAATGACAATTAGAGATCATAGTTGCTTGTGCCATGCTTGATTAGCTATGATGTCGGAGTAATGGGCCACGAGTAGGCTAACCCAGGCCCAGAACCTTTCAAGACATTGAGGCAGACTGCGCCCCTCGAGACCCCAGGACGAAGAGCCGCCTTCTGAGAGTCGGCGGCGAGGCGGCCGACTGCCCACTCACGGCTGAGTCCCAGGGACGACTTCAGGATAAGCCGACTCCTGACTGGCGACTTTCAGAGAAGCCGACCTTGGGGAGTCGGCCCGCGACGCCAACAACCCCCATGCCCTCATAAAGAGGGACGGGACGAGGAGTGGCCATAGTAAGGTCCACTCTCACCCCTTTTCCAAGGGCAGGCGTGGATACAGTACGCCATACCCGCAGAGATCTCCATGCGGCGTGACACTATTGCCATGCCAGCCCTGACGTCAGCCCCAGAGGGCGGAGTCCTGTGCCCACGACGGCCTGCCGGTACGACCCAGGGATGATGGGTCCCACTAGTCGGCGGGCGTACGAAAGATGGTGAGAGCGCCACCAGTCGGCCCGGATGGGAGTTGGCCACCAGAAGTCAGCCAACCCCTCCCACGGGCCCCACACGCCATTAATCAGACGCGACAGGTAGTGGCCACAGTGATCGCTCGCCAGACGGCGGAGCTGTCGCCACGACCTCATGACCGAGCTTGCGTCATTAGAGGCACGGCTACAGTAATCTACAGCTGGCAAGACCCGCCCGCGGCGGACGCGGCCTGTCGGCTCCGTACCAAGCCAGTCGGCGGGCCCCAGGAGTCCGCAGATAAGACGGCGAACAGAGAGACTGACGGCTGGGCCCGCGCCCGGCCGGATTACCATTGTACCCTTGGGGGTAGGCCTATATAAACCCCCAGGGCATCCATGCAAAAGGTTGGAATCCATTAGCACTAGACCAGGTCACATAGGAAGGAGAGAGCTAGCCTTGCCTTCTCCTACCTCCAGGAAACAGCTCGAGGAGCAACCGTGTAAACACTTTGCCATAGTGATCATGCGGAGACCCACAGAGCAGCAGTAGGGGTATTATCTCCCCGGAGAGCCCCGAAGCTGGGTAAGATTCGCTGGCGTGCATGCCTTCACCTTATCCCGTTTTCAGGCACCGGCGACGTTCTACTCGCCCCCACCATGATAAGCCATCCTTTGGCATATGTCGCACCCAACCCTCGACATTTGGCGCCCACCTTGGGGCCTGGTGCACCGTCGTCCGGAGACCTGCTCTGGACGGGAACCCTTTTCCTCCCTGGCGAGCGCAGCCAGCCCGGCACGCCAGACGGAGTTTGTGCCGACGCGCTGCATGGCGCTGAGATCGCCTGCACAGCCAGCTGCCTAGCCGATCTTGTCGGCGAGGTTCGCCTCTCCGACGAACCTGCATCCAACGCAGGCACGGGCGGCCCCGAGAGCCTCCTCGCGGGCCTCCTCGACCAACTCCACATCGCCGACGAGCCTGCCGTGGACTTGGAGTCTATAGGCTCCACCGACCCGATGCTGGTCGACTCCGACACCGTGTCGCCCGACGCGTTCCCCACCAACGTGGTGGTCTATGACGAGCCTCTCCCTCGCGCGGAGAGCGACGGAAGCACCGTCACCGAGGTGCTCGTCATCGATCATGACGAGCCTCCCGACGGAGGAGCGCATGACCCACTTGGCACGGCACTGCAAGACCTGACTGTGCCCATTCCGGAAGAATCTGACGCAGAGACGTTGGAGGCGCGCCGCCTTCAGCTCGTCGAAGGCACGAAGAAGCTGGCTAGCATGAGACGCTTGTCAGAAGCCTACCAGCGTGAGATGGATCGCGCTGTGGGTGGCTCACCAGCCCCAGGTGGGCCCAGCCACCTTGGCGCGGTCCAGCAGCGCGGCGTGGCCATCGCGAACCTGTTCGGGGCAAATCGCCCTGTGTATGCCACGCCTGTGGAGAACATTCGAGCCGCCCAGGCGGCGGCGGACAAGCTGGACAACTTCGAGAGCGAAGAGCGCCGCCTGACGGAGCGAGTCCAGCGGCTCCTCGACGCGGCTGCCGCGCAGAACAAGGCCGGCTGTCGTACGGAGGCGCCGCAGCGACAAAACGACGACCCACCTCCACGCCGAGATCAAGGCGCGACGTCTCAGACGCCGACTAGCGGCGCCCGAGGAAGGAAAGACAAGGATCCGGCTGTCAGCCACAGTCGGACTCACATTACCATAGAGCGCAACCAAGACGGCTGCCCGAGAGCAGTGGAACAAAGGGACGACTGTCCGCCTCCTCCTCCTCGCAAGGAAAGGCGAGTCTCCCCGCCGCCTATTAACCATCCGACTCTCGGCGACCGCCTTGGCCGCCGAGAGGGAGTCGAAGAAAATGATGCCCGCCACCGGATCGACCGACTTCACCGATCCCTGGCGCTGAAAGAAGAAGACGAATTGGGTCCGCTTTGTTTCGGGCCTCCCAAGAGACACGCCCAAGTACACCGGCACCATGAAGCCGGAGGACTGGCTGGTTGACTACTCCACGGCCGTCAACATAGCGAACGGCAACAAGTGTGTCACCGTAAAATACGTTCCGCTCATGCTCCAGGGCACGGCCCGGACATGGCTGAACAGCCTGAAGCCCCGCAACATCAACAGCTGGGTCGACTTCACCGATGCATTCGTCCGCAACTTCACAAGCACGTACAAGCGTCCTCCAAAGCCTCGTCAGCTTTCCTTGTGCATCCAAGGCCCCAACGAGTCGACTCGCGACTACCTCACGCGTTGGGCCGAGCTTCGGAACTCCTGCGGGGGCGTGCACGAGGTGCAGGCTATCGAGTACTTCACCGCCGGGTGTAGAGAAGGCACCCTCCTCAAGCACAAGCTCCTCTGCGACGAGCCAGAAACCCTCGACGAACTGCTGATCATAGCAGACAAGTATGCCACAGCCGACTCCTCCATGAAGGCGGAGATTCAAGTTAGCGCGATTGGCATAGTGGCCCCTCAGGCTCCTAGAACTCCGGCAGGAGATGCCAGTCGGTGGCAACAGCAGAACAACCACAAGCACAAGGCGCCGCAGCCGGCTTCCAGCAGCCGGCAGGTGGCGATAGTTGAAGACCAGTAGCCGGATGGGCAGCCTCCACCCAAGTGACAAAAAGGTGGCAAGCCCAACTGGTTGTCGGCTTTCTCGTACGAGCAGACTTTGGATGGTCCTTGCAAGTTCCATAGCGGCGCGAAGCCGTCGAATCACACCACCCGGAAGTGCCACTAGCTCACCAGGATCGCCAAAGGAGATGGCCTCCTACCTCCCCCGCCTGCTGGGCAGCAGCCTCCGCCTCCGCCCCAGCAGCCGGCTGTCAGGCCAGTCGGCGCAGTACAAGACCCGAGAAGCCTATCAGCTGGAGCAGAGCTGATCACCCAGAGGTGATGCCGATTCCGGGCTCTTATGCCTTGGTCTTGGATGCCACCTTTGCCACAGATAGACGAGCTGCTCGTTTCTTGCGAGTTCTGATAGATGGAGGCAGCAGCATCAATACCCTGTACAAGGACACCATGGAGAAGTTAGGAATCAAGCAAAGACAGCTTCAGAACAACTGGACTGTGTTCCATGGCATTGTTCCTGGTCTTTCCTGCTCACCAATCGGCAAGATCCTGATGGACGTCCTTTTTGGAGACAAAGATCACTTCCACCGAGAGTCAGTTTGGTTTGAGGTGGTGGATCTCGAGAGCCCATACCATGCATTACTTGGCCGACCCGCCCTGGCCAAGTTCATGGCGGTCCCCCACTACGCCTACCTCAAAATGAAGATGCCCAGTTCCAAGGGGATTCTGACCATAGCCGGCGACTATCGGAAGTCGTCTGCCTGTGCGGCTGAGAGTAGTCGGCTGGCCGAGTCCCTGGTGATCGCGGCCGAGAAGCGGCTCCTTGACAGGGTTGTGGCGATGGCGGGCAGGCAGCTAGAGGTGTCGCCTAACCCCAAGGAGTCGGAGGCTGAGGGTTCGTTCAGGCCGGCCAAAGAGACAAAGAAGATACCCTTGGATCCGGGGCACCCAGAGAGGTACGCTGTCGTAGGCGTAAACCTCGATAGCAAATAGGAAGGCGAGCTCGTCGATTTCCTCCATGAGAATCGAGACATCTTGCATGGTCCCCCAAATACATGCCAGGTGTACCGACGGAATTCGCCGAGCACAAGTTACATGTCCGATCTGATGCAAAGCTGGTCAGGCAGCCCTTGCGCCACCTATCAGAAGAAAAGAGAAGAGTTGTCGGAGAAGAGATAGCCCGACTCCTAGCAGCCGGCTTCATTATGGAAGTTTTCTTCCTGGAGTGGCTGGCAAATCCGGTCCTGGTGCTAAAGAAGAACAAGCAATGGCGAATGTGTATTGACTACACGAGCCTCAACAAGGCCTACCGCAAGGACCCATTTGCTCTACCAAGAATTAACCAGGTGATAGACTCCACAGCCGGATGCGAGCTGTTGAGCTTTTTGGATGCATATTCAGGATATCACCAGAAACGCCCACGTCTACATGGACGATGTGGTGGTGAAGACGGAGAAGCGCGGAACACTGCTGGAAGACCTCAAGGAGACCTTTGAGAACCTGCGCCGATTCCAGATCAAGCTCAACCCTGAGAAGTGCGTCTTCGGAGTACTAGCCGGCCAACTCCTTGGCTTCCTGGTCTCTGAACGCGGCATAGAGTGCAACCCTGTAAAGATCAAGGCCATTGAGAGGATGGAGGTACCCAGCCGACTGTTGGATGTGCAAAAGTTCACCGGCTGCTTGGCATCCATCAGCCGATTCATTAGTCGGCTGGGCGAGAAAGCTCTCCCCTTATACCAGCTCATGAAGAAGACCACTTTTTTCGAGTGGAACCACAAGGCGGATGAAGCTTTTCTCCAGTTGAAGAAGATGTTGACTACTCCACCCGTTCTGGCGGCTCCGACTCCTAAGGAGCCTATGCTCCTGTACATCGCCGCCACCAGCCGGGTAGTCAGCACAGTCATTGTAGTGGAACGCAAGGAGGAAGGCAAGGCACTACCTGTCCAGAGACCGGTATATTACCTGAGCGAAGTGCTGTCGACCTCCAAGAAGAACTACCCCCACTACCAGAAGATGTGCTATGGTGTGCACTTTGCCGCCAAGAAATTGAAGCCTTACTTTCAAGAGCATCCAATCACTGTGGTCTGCACGGCCCCACTTGCCGAGATCATCGGAAGCTGAGATGCTTCTGGTCGAGTGGCCAAATGGGCCATAGAGCTGGCTCCCTACACCATCCACTACCAGCCCGCACCGCCATCAAGTCACAAGCACTAGCCGACTTCCTCGTCGACTGGGCCAAGACCCAGTACCTACCTCCAGCGCCCGACTCCACCCATTGGCGGATGCATTTCGACGGCTCCAAGATGCGCACAGGCTTGGGAGCTGGCGTTGTCCTCACTTCTTCTAAAGGCAACAAGCTCAAATACGCACTGCAAATCCACTTTGCCGCCTCCAACAATGTCACCGAGTACGAGGCGCTCATTCACGGGCTCCGGCTTGCCAAAGAACTTGGCATTCATCGAATCCTGTGTTATGGCGACTCGGACTTAGTGGCCCAGCAGTCGTCTGGCGACAGGGACGCCAAAGATGCAAACATGGCGAGTTACCGTTTCCTCGTGCAGCAACTCAGTGGATATTTCAAGGGGTGCGAGTTCCTCCATGTGCCACGAAACGACAACGACCAAGCAGACGCCTTGGCACGAATCGGCTCTAGCCGCCAAGCAATACCATCCGGCGTCGTCCTTCAACGCCTCCTCAAGCCGTCTGTCAAGCCTTCACCAGAATCAGACTCCATCTTTGTGCCGGCTCCTCCCAAAGAAGTCGGATCCAACTCCAGAGCCCCGGCAGACGGTACAGGGATTTTGGCAGATGGCTCCAAAGCCGCCACAGCGAGGCCGGTCCAGGGACTGCAGAACCCGGCTCGGGGACTGCGGCGGCCGGCCCGAAGACTCCAGAATTCGGCCCAAGGGCTGCGCCAGTCGGCCCGGGGACTTCATTAATCCAGCAAGAGGTTGCTGACTCCAGCCCGCCGCCTCCCAGCCCAGCCGCCCTCGTCCAAGTGGCAGTTCTGGCAGTCGAAGAAATAGCAGCACCCTCATGGGCCCAGCCCATCCTCAAATTCCTGGTGAGCAAAGAGCTGCCGACTGATGAGACCTTAGCTCGGCAAATACAACACCGAGCGGTAGCCTACACCATAGTCAACAGAGAGCTGGTCAGGCGCAGCGTCACTGGTGTCTACCAGCGCTACATAGAGCCAGAGCAAGGCCAAGCAATACTCAAAGACATCCATCAAGGCGAGTGCGGCCACCATGCGGCTTCAAGAGCACTCGTCGCCAAAGCTTTCAGACATGGTTTCTTTTGGCCAACGGCCTTAGAAGAGGCCAAGGAATTGGTCCAAAAATGCAAAGGGTACCAGAAGTTCCGCTCCAAGCCGCATCAGCCGGCTTCTGCACTCAAGACCATCCCCATTGCCTGGCCTTTCGCAGTTTGGGGCCTAGACATGGTGGGACCATTCAAGACGGCACGAGGTGGCTTAACTCACATACTTATCGTGGTGGACAAGTTCACCAAGTGGATAGAAGCGAAGCCAATCAAGAAACTGAATGGTCCGACTGCCGTGACTTTCATCTCCGACATCACAATTCGGTATGGCATACCACACAGCATCATCACCGACAACGGCACGAATTTTGCCAAAGGCGCCTTGGCCCGTTTCTGTGCAACACAGGGCATCTGACTGGACCTAGCGTCCGTCGCCCATCCACAGTCAAATGACCAGGTGGAGTGAGCAAACGGCCTCATCCTGTCCGGCATCAAGCCCCGACTGGTCGAGCCTCTGGAGCGCTTGGCTGGCTGCTGGCTCGACGAGTTGCCAGCCTTCCTCTGGAGTCTGTGCACGACTCCAAACAAGTCAACCGGCTTCACACCTTTCTTCCTCGTCTACGGTGCTGAAGCCGTCATCCCAACGGACATAGAGTTTGATTCCCCGTGAGTCACCATGTACGCCGAGGAAGAAGCAGAAGAAGCACGACAAGACGATGTCGACCTGCTGGAAGAGGGCCGGCTATTGGCACTCAGCCGGTCTAGCATCTACCAACAGAGCCTACGCAGATACTACAACAGGAAGGTCGGGTCGAGATCTTTCCAGGAGGGCGACCTGGTGCTCCGACTAATCCAGCGAACAGTCGGCCAGCACAAGCTGTCGGCGCCTTGGGAAGGCCCCTTCATCATCAGCAAAGTGCTGGGCAACGACTCCTACTACCTGATTGACGCTTAGAAGCCCCGAGAACGCAAGAGGGACGACTTCGGCAAAGAGACAGAGCGGCCATGGAATGCAAATCTCCTCCGAAAATTTTACAGTTAAACGCACAGTCCGCAGAGCGGCTGTCCAACTGACAAAGACGGCAACTGAGGGAAGACGGCAAAGGAAAAAGCCAAAAGAAGAATGAGCAAGAAAAGATAGAAGTCGGATGAATATTTACATAACAAAGGCCCTTGGCCGAATCTTCAAGTAGAATTTCAAAATACACCCCGCAGGTGGAGTTGTGTGAATTAACAAGTTCTTCAAAAACTATTAGAACAAATAAAACAAAGACAAGGTGGCAGCCTAGGGGGCGACAGACAGGTTTGGAGGATCGGAGGAGATGGCAGTGTTGGATGTTGGGGCGGCCGGCTGGGCGGTCTCGGCTTGATCACCTCCGGTGGCAGTCGGCTCGGGCGGGCACGGCTCGTTGCTGGACGCGTGGTCGAGCTGAGGCTGGCCGTCCGCTCCGTCTTCCGGTGCCTCCGTATCGCTTCCGTCCTCCGCCTCTTCTTCCTCCATGATGCTGGAGCCGATCACCTCTGCCGAGTCCTCGCCGTAGTCGGGGTTCAGCCCAAACCACTCCGGCGGTACCTCCCCGCCGTCTTCAGCCTGCTCGGGGACAAAGATGCTGGTGTCTATGTACTCGGCGATCGCCGTCGCACGCTTGACAAGGGCGTCTTCCACGGCTGCCAGCTCCGGCTAGGCCTCTGACCGGAGTGTGGCCAGCCGGTCTAGGTCCAGCCCCGGATACCACGCCTTGACGAATTCCAAGGCTCGGCGCGCTCCGGCCCGGGCCGAGGAACCCTTCCAGGCCTCAAGACGGCCAGCCGTGACCTCCAGCCAGTCGGCAGTCTGACTGGGGGTGCGTGGAGCCTGCACGTCTGGCCACAGGGTGGCGATCGCTTGGGTGCCGACACGTTGAAGCCGGCGCAGCATCTGGTGGGCCGGCCGCAGGCGAGCCCCAATGCTCAGAATATGCTCGTCAAGGGTCCGAGGGGCATCAGCGGCGATCTCCACGCCATCCGCCCTCCGCTCCTAGTGGTCGGCCTCGATAGCTTGAATGGCAGCCTGCGAGTGGCCGAGGAAGAAGTCTGCCAAGACAGAAAGAAAGAAGAACAAGTCAAAAAACCAGGAGTCTGTCCGACCTATAGTCGGCGACTCGAAGAAGGAAAGCAAAGAAGCTCACCGTCGACGAGGTCCTCGATCTCATGGAAGCCGGAGGCCAGCATTGCCTCCTTGTCAGTCCAGGAGGAGCGCTCGCTCACGATCTCGGCTAGGAGGGCGGCCTCTGCCTCTTCCGCCTCCTTCTGCATCGTCTTAAGAAGCTCCTTCTGCTCTGCCAATTGTGCGGCCAGCAGATCACGCTCTGCGGCGAGCTTGCTGCACTCCTCCCCCTTGGTGCGCAACGTGGAGTTGGCTTCGCTCAGCTGCTGTTGAAGAGTGGCATTGGCCTCTGAAGAGAAAAAAGAAAGAAGGCGTTAAGTCATCTACGAAGAAGGTCGCCGGGGAGATCCGGCCTGACTGCTCAGCAGTCGGCCCGAATCTCGGGGACTACAGCCCGCGGGTGCGCCAGCGCGCCCCCGCAAAGAAGAAGAAGGACTCACTCCGGCTCTCCGACAAGTCGGCGGTCCGCTTGCCCAGCTCTTCAACATTGCGGTTGAAGGCGGTGACACGGAGGTTGTGATAGTCCTGCAACAAGTATTTTAGAACAAAGGTTAGTACCCGGAACTTACCAATTAGAGTTCTAGGCCGCCTGCTCAGCAGCCAGCCCAAAACTCGGGGACTACACCCAGTGGGTGCGCTGGCGCACCCCCACCGAGAGGAACAAGAAAATAGGGAGAAATGAGAAAGCCTACCCGGATGGCTGCCCGCGACGCCAGGTGCGCCTTGGTGCAGTTTTGGATGGCGTCGCTCTCAGCTCGCAGCTTCGTCTGGACATCCAGAAGCGCCTGGTTCAGCGGGCCCGTGCCGCCTCCTTGCACCCACCCAATGGGCGCGGCGCTCGTCGCTTTGGCATCTGGAATCATTGAGCTGGCGGTGCCGGTCTCCAAGGGGCGTGGTGCCGAAGTCGCCTTCTCAAGACGGCGACGCGTTGGCGAGGCGACTTGAAGGAGTAGCCTTGCCACGGCCTCGTCTTCAGTCGGCGGCAAGGGCAGATCCGCCGGCTGTTTGCCTTGTGCTCTCCTAGACGGCGGCGGGGGCGGCTGTGGCGGCACAACCGCGTCCGGCATGGGGGCGTTGCCACCGCCTCTCTCCACGACCAGGAACTCGCCGCCGGCTTCCCCTGACTGCCCCGTGAACTCCGGGGCGGCGGCGCGGAGTTCAGAGGGGTGACGAACACCGCCGACCGCCGGGGCGTGACTTCCTTAGCCGGCCGCTTTGCCGCAGCGGCGGCCTCGGCTGCCTCCAGCTTCTTCAGGGCGGAGGCCTCCGCTTTCTCCCGGCGGGCAGCCTCATCCTCCTCGCGCTTCTCCTGCGCGTTCCGCTCCGTCGCCTACCGAAGGTCGACGGCGGGGTCAATCCGCCGAGTGGTGGCAGACGTCTCCATCGACCCCATAACGGAGGCGGCAGCAACCCTCTCAAGAGTGAGGGGAGCCCTGAGGCGAGAAAAGCATATGAAAAACTCAGACAAGATCAACAAAGATAAAATAAACATAAGGGACGGAGGCGCTTACGCAGAGACCAACGACGGCTTCTTCACTTCCTTGCGGAAGCAGTTGGCTTTCGCGGCCGCCTCTTCCCGCTTGGTCGCGGCGGCCGCTCCCTTGAACTTCTTCGACCGTCCACCAAGCGTACTCGGCCCGGCCCGTTGCTTCTTCGCACCGCCTTGAGCGTCCAAGCCGGCAGAGGAACTCGCGCTTGGCTGGCCGGCCTTTGGCTGGCGACGCGACTTCTCCCTCGGCCTCATCGTCAGGCCAGTCGGCGAAAGTGGCCGAAGGCCTGGAGCCACCTGCTTCTCCTCCTCCTCCCTCGGCGTCGGCCTCCATGGCCGCCGCCCCCAAGTCAGGATCATTGACGTCGCTCTCCGTCCGATCGGGGACAAACTGATGAGCCGGCCCCACGGTGCCGGCCGAGGGAGGGACGAGAGGGTTCTGATTCAAAACAAAAACGGTCAGACTTGACAAGTCGGACTCGGCGACAAAAGAAACAGAAGAAGAAGGAAGACGACTTACAATAGGCGGGGGGTTGGCGCACGAATACGGCTCCTTGCTGAACCGCCAGTCCATCGAGAGACCGCAGTTCACGATGTAGTTCACCGTGTTCGCCACCTCTGCATGAGGCATGTCCTTGGAGCACATCTGACTCGGGTCCCGATGACCGCTCATCTGGCAGATTAGGTGAGATCGGCCTTGGAGTGGGAGGACTCGGCGCGCCATGAAGGCGGCCAGCAAGTCAGCCCCGGTCAAGCCCTCCGACTGCGTCAGCACTCGGAGTCGCGCGACGGCGGCGGCACCAGTGGGAGACAGCGTCTTGGCTCGGTATGACCAGCTAGGGAGCCTTCCAGCCGGCGCGCCGACTTCGTAAGCCAGTAGGTTAACCCAGTCGCCTTCTAGGGCGATGTTCTTCACATAAAAATAGGACCGTTGCCACATCTTCACCGACTTAATTAGTGCGATGGTGGGAAACGGATTATCGGCCACTGATATCCGCATCGCGATAAATGCACCGCACTGGGCCGGCACGCCGGCGACGTGTGTGCCGAGCTTGGACTGGAAGAACTCACCCCAGAGCTCGATGGTGGGGAGAACGCCGAGAAAGCCTTCGCACAGGGTGGCAAAGGCAGCCAGCAGCACCACCGTATTTGGAGTGAGGTGGTGCGGCTGGAGCTCATGGAACTCCAAGAAGGAGCGGAAGAAGCCGCTCGCCGGTAGCCCCAGGCCGCGCATAAGGTGCGGGCGGAATATGACCCGCTCGCCCTCCTCTGGCGCCGGCGATATTTCCCCCTCCGGCGCGAGGCGGACCCGCACTAAGTCCCTGCCGGGTAGCCGCCGTGTCTGGCGGAGGATCTCGATGTCGTCGTCATCAACCTCAGAGCCATCCCACACTCCGGAGCGTACAGCAGGAGGCGCGGCAGCGGAGGAAGAGCTCGTCGCTGCGGGCGCGACGTGGTTCGGAGCAGCAGCGATGGGAGGAAGAAGAAGCAAGAAGGAGCGAAAGCGAGTGGGGAGAATGGGCGCGCGTGCTTCGCCGTCCCCCTCCCCCCGCCTACTTGTAGGCTCGTGGGCTGAGAAGCCGAGGGGGCGGTCTTGGGATTAACTACGCCCGGGACCCCATGACCCCCACGATTTACCACAGGAAGTTACCACATGCAATAACCGCGCGAGAACCCCAACCGTCCGTGCGGCCAGAACGGATCCGTTCGCATGCCGAGGCGCGGTAGTGGCGGGGCCCGCCTGTAGGCCTGTCCCATCGCGCGCGTGGGTGAGCAGACTAGCTCAGCCATGTGGCGCCTCGCGACGGGTCCACCACGGGCGGGAACCCGGAAGCTTATCAGGCACGCCGCTTGAACTCCACCGCGACGTTCAAACTTTTTTAGGGGCAAGTCGGCCTTGAGCAAGTCCGACTCAAACTAGTCGGCTTGACACAAGATGGCTAGCGAGGCCCAGATCCAACCGCCAGAGAGAAGAAACTATTGAGGATCCTCGACATGTCGCCCTCGGAGCCTCACCAGCTTCGGGGACTACTGTCGGAGTAATGGGCCACGGGTACGCTAACCCAGGCCCAGAACCTTTCAAGACATTGAGGCAGACTGCGCCCCTTGAGACCCCAGGATGAAGAGCCGCCTTCTAAGAGTCGGCGACGAGGCGGCCGACTGCCCACTCACGGCGAGTCCCAGGGACGACTTCAGGATAAGCTGACTCCTGACTGGCGACTTCCAGAGAAGCCGACCTTGGGGAGTCGGCCCACGATGCCAACAACCCCCATGCCCTTATAAAGAGGGACGGGGCGGGGAGTGGCCATAGTAAGGTCCACTCTCACCCCTTTTCCAAGGGCAGGCCTGGCTACAGTACGCCGTACCCGCAGAGATCTCCGCACAGCGCGACACTATTGCCATGCCGGCCCTGACGTCAGCCCCAGAGGGCAGAGTCCTGTGCCCACGACGGCCTGCCGGTACGACCTAGGGATGATGGGTCCCACCAGTCGGCGGGTGTACGAAAGACGGCGAGAGCGCCACCAGTCGGCCCGGATGGGAGTCGGCCACCAGAAGTCAGCCGGGCCCTCCCACGGGCCCCATGCGCCATTAATCAGACGCAACAGGTAGTGGCCACAGTGATCGCCCGCCAGACGGCGGAGCTGTCACCATGACCTCATGACCGAGCCTGCGTCATTAGAGGCACGGCTACAATAATCTACAGCCAGCAAGACCCGCCCGCGGCGGACGTGGCCTGTCGGCTCCGTACCAAGCCAGTCGGCGGGGCCACCAGTCGGCGGATAAGATGGCAGCCAGAGAGACTGACGTCTGGGCCCATGCCCAGCCGGATTACCATTGTACCCCTGGGGGGTAGGCCTATATAAACCCCCGGAGCATCCATGCAAAAGGTTGGAATCCATTAGCACTAGACCAGGTCACATAGGAAGGAGAGAGCTAGCCTTGCCTTCTCCTACCTCCAGGAAACAGCTCAAGGAGCAACCGTGTAAACACTTTGCCATAGTGATCATGCGGAGACCCTGCAGAGAAGCAGTAGGGGTATTATCTCCCCGGAGAGCCCCGAAGGTGGGTAAGATTCACCGGCGTGCATGCCTTTGCCTTATCCCGTTTCTAGGCACCGGCGACGTTCTACTCGCCCCCACCATGATAAGCCATCCTTTGGCATATGTCGCACGCAACCCCCGACATATGAGTTATAATGATTTACCTTGTATGTCAACATGCTATTGAGATGATTATGATGTGGTATGATGGGGTGGTATCCTCTTTTGAATGATTTAAGTGACTTGACTTGGCACATGTTCACGCATGTAGTTGAAACAAAATCAACATAGCCTTCACGATATTTATGTTCATGGTGGATTATATCCTACTCATGCTTGCATCCAATGTTTATTAATTTTAATGCATGTACATGGCTGTTGTCGCTCTCTAGTTGGTCGCTTCCCAGTCTTTTGCTAGCCTTCACTTGTACTAAGCGGGAATACTGCTTACGCATCCAATCCCTTAAACCCCAAAGTTATTCCAGATGAGTCCACCATACCTTCCTATATGCGGTATCTACCTGCTGTTCCAAGTAAATTTGTATGTGCCAAACTCTAAACCTTCAAATAAACATTCTGTTTTGTATGCTCGAATAGCTCATCTATCAACAAAGGATGTCCTTATCTTCTGTGTTAGGCGGGTTATTCTCAAGAGGAGTGGACTCCGCTCCTCACTCACGAGAAAATGGCTGGTCACCGGGATGCCTAGTCCCATGCTTTATGCAAACTAAATCAAAATTAGTTGCAAACAGAACTCCCCCGGGACCTGATGTATGTTGAAGGCACTCATTGTTTCGAGCAAGCCATGGATTGATGCTTGTTGGTGGAGGGGGAGTATAAACTTTACCATTTTGTTTGGGAACCGACTATAATGTGTTTATCATGGAAGATATCGCCATCTCTTAGTTGTTATGTTGACAATGAAAGTATACCGCTCAAAATACAATTTATCTCTATTTCAAAACCCAGCTCTGGAACCTCTACAAATCCCGGCTTCCCTCTGCGAAGGGCCTATCCATTTACTTTTACGTTGAGTCATCACCCTCTTATTAAAAAGCACTAGCTGGAGAGCACAGCCGTCATTTGCATTCATCATTGTTAATTTATATTGGGTATGACTATGATTGGATCTCTTTTACCATGAATTACAATGTCTAGTCAGTCCTTGATCTTTAAAGGTGCTCTTCATTTATGTTTTGCGTTCTCAGAAAGGGCTAGCTAGATACCATCTTGTTATATCATATTATGATTGTTTTGAGAAAGTGTTGTCATCCGAGATTTATTATTATGACTTGCTAGCTGATTATGCTATTGATATGAGTAATTATGAGACCTGAGAATTATTGCAAATGTGGTTAGTTATGATCTATGCTGAAAACTTGAATGCTGGCTTGACATAGTTACAACAACAAGAGCAAATAGAGTTTGTAAAAGTTTTTGTTTCTTTCTTTCAGTTTGTCAACTGAATTGCTTGAGGACAAGAAAGGGTTTAAGCTTGGGGGAGTTGATACGTCTCCGTCGTATCTACTTTTCCAAACACGTTTGCCCTTATTTTGGACTCTAACTTGTATGATTTGAATGGAACTAACCCGGACTGACGTTGTTTTCAGCAGAATTGCCATGGTGTTGTTTTATGTGCAGAAAACAAATATTCTCGGAATGACCTGAAACTCCACGGAACATCTTAGAAAAAACAATAAAAAATCCTCGCCAAAGATGAAGACCAGGGGGCCCACACCCTTCTCACGAGGGTGGGGGGCGCCCCCCCTAGGGCGCGCCCCCTACCTCGTGGGCCCCCTGGATGCCCTCCGACGCCAACTCCAACTCTATGTATTTGCTTTCGGAGAGAAAAAATCAGAGAGAAGAAATCATCATGTTTTACGATATGGAGCAGCCGCCAAGCCCTAAAACCTCTCGGGAGGGCTGATCTGGAGTCCGTTCGGGGCTCCGGAGAGGGGGATTCGTCGACGTCGTCATCATCAACCATCCTCCATCACCAATTTCATGATGCTCACCGTCGTGCGTGAGTAATTCCATCGTAGGCCTGCTGGACGGTGATGGATTGGATGAGATTTATCATGTAATCGAATTAGTTTTGTTAGGGTTTGATCCCTAGTATCCATTATGTTCTGAGATTGATGTTGCTATGACTTTGCTATGCTTAATGCTTATCACTAGGGCCCGAGTGCCATGATTTCAGATCTGAACCTATTATGTTTTCATGAATATATGTGAGTTCTTGATCCTATCTTGCAAGTCTATAGTCACCTACTATGTGTTATGATCCGGCAACCCCGAAGTGACAATAATCGGGACCACTCCCGGTGATGACCATAGTTTGAGGAGTTCATGTATTCACTATGAGCTAATGCTTTGTTCCGGTTCTCTATTAAAAGGAGGCCTTAATATCCCTTAGTTTCCAATAGGACCTCGCTGCCACGGGAGGGTAGGACAAAAGATGTCATGCAAGTTCTTTTCCATAAGCACGTATGACTATATACAGAATACATGCCTACATTACATTGATGAATTGGAGCTAGTTCTGTGTCACCCTATGTTATGGCTATTACATGATGAACCGCATCTGGCATAATTATCCATCACTGATCCGGTGCCTACGAGTTTTCCATATACTGGTTCACACTTATTTACTTTCCTGCTGCTACTGTTACAATCACTACAAAATACCAAAAACATTACTTTTGCTGTCTTTACTTTTGTTGCCGCTACCACCACTATCATATTACTGTGCTACTAAATACTTTGCTGCAGATACTAAGTTTCCAGGTGTGGTTGAATTGACAACTCAGCTACTAATACTTGAGAATATTCTTTGGCTCCCCTTGTGTCGAATCAATAAATTTGGGTTGAATACTCTACCCTCGAAAGCTGTTGCGATCCTCTACACTTGTGGGTTATCAGCGTTCCTCTTCCTTCCCTGGGGAGAGGAATTTTCAGTTCCTCCTCCCCGGTTAACCTCCTTCGCGGAGGCGCTAGCCTCCTTGTCCCCCCCCCTTTATCTTCTCCTGAGGGCGCTTGATAAGGCACGATCTCCAGCATCCTGGTTAGCACGGGATTTGGTGATGTCTCGGGGAGGGGGGCCGGACACCTGATCAAGTTTGCCTTCACTATCCAATCTTGATCAAAGGGCGTCTTTTTTAGGGCGAGGTTGCGATAAACAAACGGACAGTGTGTTCGGATGCTGGGCTACTTACTTGGGTATCCGGGCAATTGCAGCTCAGACCTGCATCCTCAGTGATGTCCGGACACATTATTTCTGGTCCGAAGAACAATTTGTACATCTCCTCGGGCGTCATGCCAAGGAAGTGTTTAATAGCTCGTGGTCCTTCCGGGTTGAATTCCCACATGCGAAGGGGGCGGCGTTTGCAAGGCTGGACTCGACGAACTAGCATAACTTGCACTACCATAACCAGACTAAAATCTCTCTCAAAGAGATCTCGGATACGGCTTTACAGTATTGGCACGTCCTTGGCTGGACCCTAGCTAAGCCCCTGCTAATCCATGACGTCAGTTGTGGTGGGGGGCCTAAGCGAAAGGTGGGGGCAGCTACCCACTTGGCACTTCGAGGAGCTGTGATGTAGAACCACTCCCGCTGCCACAATCCGGACACCTCTGGGAAGCTACCCTTAGGCCATGGAGCCTCGGCAATTTTTCTTATTAAAGCGCCTCCGCACATTGCGTGCTGCCCCTCGATCATCTTCGGCTTCACATTGAAGGTCTTGAGCCATAGGCCGAAGTGAGGGGTAATGCGGAGGAAGGCCTCACATACGACAATAAATGACGAAATGTGATGAAGGGAATCCGGGGCCAGATCGTGAAAATCTAGCCCATAATAGAACATAAGACCCCTAACAAAGGGATCCAGAGCGAGGCCTAGTCCTCAGAGGAAGTGGGAGACAAACACGACGCTCTCGTTGGGTTTGGGAGTAGGGACAACCTGCCCTCGGGCGGGCAGCCGATGCGAAATTTCGGCGGTCAGATATCTGGCCTCTCTCAACCTCTTGATGTCCTCCTCCGTGATAGAGGAAGGCATCCACCGACCTTGAAGGTTGGATCCGGACATAGTTGAAGGTCCAAAGCACCTAGCCTGAGTTTTGGGTGTTAGAACTCGAGGCGGGGGAAGGATTTGATTGAGCACGAGAGGGAAAAAAACAAAAGCATTGTCCCCTTTATAAAGAGGGTGAATATCAAGCGTCCTCCTCGTGGTCGTTTGGGACTTGCCTAAGATCTAGGAGTCCTGCCAATAGGCACGGTTGGGTTACCCACGTCCGTATTGATGAGAATCCTGCAATAAAGGGGACACGATCTCTGCTTCGACAAGACGTGCCAAGGAAACCGCCTCGCGAAACATGCTGAGATTGGTTATGAAAAACGATTTGAATAAAGACCTGGTTGTGGTGTGATGTCACACTACGGGGTACATAAGCAGATTAGATTTATGGAAATATTATTCTCTCTATGGTGGTATGTAGAACTTGTTTTGCAGAGCCAGACACGATCCTCGTGTTGAAAATCTTCTATGAAGTATTCGGAGGAGGAACCCGCCTTGCAATGCCGAAGACAATCTGCGCGCCAGACTCATCGTCATTGAAGCCTAGTTCAGGGGCTACTTAGGGAGTCCTGGATTAGGGGGTATCCGGACAGCCGGACTATATCCTTTGGTCGGACTGTTGGACTATGAAGATACAAGATTGAAGACTTCGTCCCGTGTCCGGATGGGACTCTCCTTGGCGTGGAAGGCAAGCTTGGCAGTACGGATATGTAGATCTCCTTCCTTGTAACCGACTCTGTGTAACCCTAGCCCCCTTCGATGTCTATATAAACCGGAGGGTTTAGTCCGCAGGACCAACAGCAACAATCATACCATAGGCTAGCTTCTAGGGTTTAGCCTCTTCGATCTCATGGTAGATCAACTCTTGTACTACTCATATTATCAAGAACAATCAAGCAGGACATAGGGTATTACCTCCATCAAGAGGGCCCGAACCTAGGTAAACATTGTGTCCCCCACCTCCTGTTACCATCCGCCTAGACACATAGTTCGGGACCCCCTACCCGAGATCCGCCGGTTTTGACACCGACACCGAGGGAGAGTCTTTTTGGGACTTTTTCTAATAGTTGCCCCTGCCCTGCATCACAGCTTGTCTCTATTAGTTCATTACTAGGGGTAACATGGTCCTTTAGCATGTCATTTAATAACCTCTAGTCCATGTTTAGTCCCTGGAACCAAGCAGGTAGGGACTAGGGATTTTTTAACCAAACAGGGCCTTAGATTTACAACAACTAAAGAGTTGCACGGGATAGTGGACACACCAGCACCATGTGTATCTACCGATGTATGAAGGGGTGATGCACAGTCTGTTGCAACAAAGAACAAAAATAACCAAGGAGCATATTTGTGTTGGTCCCAGTTTTGTTATCTTTAGACACCTTTCCCTATGTGAGCGCAGCAAATCTAGTCCCGCTCAAACTCTATAGCCTTGTCCCCCAAAACAAAAGATCAGTTCATTACAGATGTGTGCACCGCATTTGTCATTGTTTCCCGTTTTCAACCAATGTAGGTGTTGGATAGACAGTCTATACTAGTACTTTCCCCCTTCCTTTCCTCTTTGAACCACGTCCTAGATTCATGCTATACACCTTTCCCCACTACTTTCCTATTTGATCCAACACCTAGATTCGAGTGTAGAAGCGGAAAAATCCCACATGCAGCTACATCAATGCATGTGGAATAAGTAAACTATACCTTAAGGTTCTTGGGGTAAGGTTCGGTGGGCGGCCGGAGGCCGTTCGGCCCAAACTATGTACAGTGGCGAGGAAGAAGGGGTTGGAGGCCCTCCCGCACCGTCGCTGGGTGAAAGAGAACAGCTGCACCGGTAGTGGATTCCCTTCCTCGCCGACAGCGACAGCGTTAAGCCTCCTTCCCTTCCCGGTGGATGGATCCTACCGGCTCTTTAACCAGCAGTGAGGGGAGAGAGAGAGGCCAACAAAGTCTTGTTTAGATCTGGAGAGGGTTAGTGTCGGTGTCAAAACCGACGGATCTAGGGTAGGGGGTCCCGAACTATGCGTCTAGGCCGGATGGTAACAGGAGGCAGGGGACACGAAGTTTTACCTAGGTTCGGGCCCTCTTGATGGAGGTAAAACCCTACGTCCTGCTTGATTAATATTGATTGTATGGGTAGTACAAGAGTAGATCTACCACGAGATCAGAGAGGCTAAACCCTAGAAGCTAGCCTATGGTATGATTGTATGTTGTGATTGTTGTCCTACGGACTAAAACCCTTCGGTTTATATAGACACCGAAGAGGGTTAGGGTTACACAAGGTCGGTTACAAAGGAGGAGATATCCATATACGTATTGCCTAGCTTGCCTTCCACGCCAAGTAGAGTCCCATCCGGACACAAGACGAAGTCTTCAATCTTGTATCTTCATAGTCTAACAGTCCGGCTGTCCGGAGACCCCCTAATCCAGGACTCCCTCAGTAGCCCTCGAACCAGGCTTCAATGATGATGAGTCCAGCGCGTAGTATTGTCTTCGGCATTGCAAGGCGGCTTCCTCTCCAAATTCTGTGTACCTGTCGAAACAATGTCCGGTTTCTTGTGAAGGTTTGTACTCCTTGGCTTCTACGCCCAATAATGGCCACTTTCCATGCGTCGAGCGAATGTGAAGAGCCAGGGTGTTTTCACATTTACCCCCCTAGCTATGAGCCGCCTATTTAAAAAGACGAGGATTCAGATCCAAATCACACCATCCTCCCTTGGCGAGCTTTCATCGGCGCGCACCCGACAGTGATCCATTCCATCATGGCCGGTCGACGCAGCTCCTCCTCTCGCACCCCCAGCTCCAAGCCTGGAGATTGGGAGAGATGTTCTGTCCCGCACAGCAAATTAGTGATGCTTCAGTCCAAGGGATTTCTCCCCCCAGCGTACCTGGTCCTGGTTCGTGCCGGGCTTGCCACCTATAACAGCGGAGAGCAAGCGGAGAGCCTTCCCAATCCCTCCAAGGGAGAGCGGGTTTGCCTTGTATTTGGTAAGAGGGCTCGGATTTCCAATTCATCCGTTTCTCCGGGGGCTCCTGGAGTTCTACGGCCTCTAGTTGCACAATCTTACGCCTGCCTCCCACGATCTTAGCCCTTTGCGAGTTGTTTCTGGGCTGTGAAGCTCATTTCGCTCTGTGGAGGAAGCTGTTCTGCCTTGTGCCCCGTTCTCAGAAGGGGTCAATATATCAAGTGGGCGGAGCCGAAGTGTGGCGTGTCGCCGGGACCGGATACCTATCCGGAACCCCAAAGAAGACATCCGAAGACTGGCCTTCAGAATGGTTTTATATAGAAGACGTCCCCCTCCCAGATCCTATTCGGATCGGCCTTCCTGAGTTCGACAACGCCCCTTTGAAGAAGCGCCGGAGCTGGCGTCCACGGAGCCCCCTGGAGGAAGATGACAGGGACATTCTTTACCTGATGAGTTGGATAAGTTTTTTAGCTCGATCCAGACTGACCATGATCGAGGTCATGGCCACATGTATTATGCGGGGGGTGCAGCCGCTTCAGTATAGAGGCCACCCCATGTGGGATTTCAACAGGGAGGATGATGCCACCCGCCATGGCCCCAAAGGGCCGGGATCGGCTGCTGATCTAATAAAGATCTTATCCACTTTGTACAAGGGAGAAGAGGAGGAATTCCTTCGTGTCAACCCGCAGGGCGGTTTTTCTATGTACAACCCTCTGAGCTGGGTAAGCGGAGACTTTTTATCGTCCATCCATTTCGTATTCCCGTAGTTAAGTATTCATTCTAGCGATTTCATCACAGGAGCTGCGCCAGGCTGTAAAGGAGATAAACAGCCCTCCTCCACATCCCAAGGACCCCGTACGGTCCCTTGATCCAGCCTCCCAGGAGGATCCGGGCGTATCTGTGGAGCTGATAGATGGGGTATTTTACCAATCGAGTAATGACAATGCTTTGGTGGCCATTACGACCGATTACCCTGGGCTAGTTCCAGCCTCACAGGTGACTGAGACCGAAGTCCCAGCACTTTAAAAAGGGATCCGTCCTTGCGCTTTTTTGATTGTCGCATAACAGCCGTGTTTCGCAGGGGAGGTCCTCAGGGCCGAAGGCCGAGCCTGTGGCAATTAGCCAACAAGGGGCCGCGAGGCCAGGCAGGCTGAAAAGATCCGCAGTCCGGATTGAGACACCGGCGTAGCGGTACAGCGCACCGTCTTTATTGCAAGACATTATTCTCAGAGGCATATTAATGCCCATGCCTTCTTTTCAGGAAAAAGAGCGCTCGTCGGACTATACCCGAAGAGGCTACCAATCGCGCATCCACAAGCCAGGCTCCAAGGCCGGATTCGGAGGCGGGAACGAATACAAGGCGTGCTCGGGTGCTCCTCCGACAGAGGATGTGGATAAACTTTCCGCCACCCATTTCGAGGTGGAAAGTGCCATGAACCACAGGCATCGTCAGACTGTTCTTCGCGACGCTTGTTTCTCCCCAGAGGCATTGGATTCCTTCAATTCGGGAGACGCGCACCTCTGTGCCGCTCAAAGTGGTCTAGCCAGAGCCATGGAGCAGTATGTAAAGGACATACGGGTGAGAAAATTTGATGATTATATATATCAGTAGCCCTTGAGACTTGAAACAGTTAAGATAATTGATTTAAGGATCATTTGTTATGCAGGTTCTTATAGAAAAGAATACTCAACTGTCCCAAGAGCTAGAAGAGTGCAAAGCCCAACTTCAGGCCGCACTGGCCGCAGCAGGGGAGGCCAAAGAGACCCCCTCTGGTAACATATCCTTCGAATGATAAGTATCATATTAGAATGCGGCGTATATGCAGATCTAACGATAAAATTGCAGATGACGCTGGAGTGAATCCGGATAAGCAACAGCTCATACGCCAGCTGAAGGCCGATGGGAGCGTGCTTACGAGGGTGAGGCAGGAGAAGAATGATCTCCTAGATGCCAACACCAAGTTGGGGATGGAACTAAAAGATGTTTGGGCCCAACTTTCGGACTCTGTTAAGGAGAATCGGCGTCTTCGACGCGACATATTTAGTAAGTGCTTGAACGAACTTTGAAAAAGAGTTCGGCGAGGAAGCTGGCTGACAGAGTTATGTCTGTAGGTATGCTAACAGGTCGTCCTGCCGAGGAGATGCCCAGTTCAACAGGTGATCTTCTTCCCGAGCTCTCACAGCTGCACGAACGAGTTCGGCAGGTGATGCAAGGCGTCGCCCAGGCCTTGTGGCCATCTGTCTCCATACCTGAAGGCCTTGGAGAGCTTGCAGAAAAGTTGAAGGGAGCACGGCGGCGCTTCCGATTATGGAAGATATCGGCCTGCCGTCAGGACGCCAGGGAAGCCTGGGCGATGGTGAAGACATGGTACATGAAGGCTGACCCGAACCACATGGCCGAAGTCGGACCAGTGGGCCCTGATGGGAAGGAGATCCTTGTGAGCTTAGTGTACGGCCAGGTAGAATTGGCTGCAAAGTATTCCCAACAGGACTGTAGACTAGACAGCCTATTAGATGGTATTGAAGAGGAATTCAACCAGTCAAATTGACTATGTAATTTTAAATTGACATGTATAATGCCTTCTAGCGGGTTTGTAGATCGTTTGTCGTGGCGGACCTTTTCGCTTCAACCTCGGGACCCGATAGTCCGGAGTGTATCTGAATATCCTCTCGGTTATGTAAGAACCGGGGCATGCATGGAGACCAGGCGTAGGGGTCATTAGTGCTTTATTAGACAAGTGCCCAACTAGTTATGTTATATTACATGGGTAGTAAGAAACATCTTCCAGGGAGAATAGTTCCGTTAAGGGTTCCTTTCCCTGGGTAAGCATGCCCTAAAGTGCATGTCCGGACTGTGATAAGAAGCGCAGAAAAAAATCATCTAGGGGCAGATATGAATCATAAAAGTCATCTTTTGTTCTCCGACCAAATATTCCCTTAAGAACGCTAGCATTCGGCTTCACCCAGTCTGAGGTACACGTCCGGTTGACCCGGCGGTAACAATCACAGAGGTGCTCCCCTTATGCCCTAGCCAAATTAACGGGAACGTAGGGCATAAATACAAGAGCCAGGCAACCTAACTTGGCCAAAACTTAAGTCATATCGATGCATATAATGGTGAAAAAGGTACATGCGGAAGCATAACACATGTGTTGGGCGTGAGGCTCAGTGAAATAATTAAAGCTTCTGTGAAAGAAGCCCCCAGGTATGAAGAGTGCGGCTAGCGCATCTGTGATGTATGAGTGAGGCACAAGGTGACCCTTGAAGGCCTAGAGAAATAAAAGAAAGAAAGGGAAACAAGACAGATGATGCATATGCAGAAAATGGACAAAGGGAGGGGACTAACATAAAGTCCGGTGCTAGGCGTAGAATCTTCGGAACCTTGCTGTGTTCCATGGGTTCGGCTCGAGTCGACTAGTCGATGCATCCCGCAGTCGGTACGCTCCACTGGTCAGAACTTGGTTGATAATGAAGGGACCTTCCCATTTGGGCTCGAGCTTGTTCTTTTTCTTATCCGGCAGCCGTAGAACTAGTTCGCCAATGTTATAAGTTTTGGCCCGTACTTCTCTGCTTTGGTATCTGCGAGCTTGTTGCTGGTAAAATGCGGAACGGGCTTTGGCTACATCGCGCTCTTCCTCCAAGGTGTCCAGACTGTCCTGCCTATCGAGCTCGGCTTCTCTTTCTTCGTACATGCGCACTCGAGGTGAGTCATGAATTATGTCACAGGGCAGGACTGCCTCTGCGCCGTACACCATAAAAAATGGTGTATATCCGGTACTACGATTCGGCGTGGTCCGCGGCCCCTAGAGTACGGAGTCGAGCTCCTCTACCCAGTGCGTGTCAGACTCCGTTAAGGAGCGCACTAATCTGGGTTTAATGCCGCTCATTATAAGACCATTCGCTCGTTCGACTTGACCGTTGGTTTGTGGGTGATAGACTGAAGCATAATCGAGCTTGATGCCCATTTTGCTGCACCAGAGTTTTACCTCATCGGCCGTGAAGTTCGTGCCGTTATCAGTGATGATGCTGTGCGGGACGCCGTAACGGTGTACGACCCCAGATATGAAATCTATCATCGGGCCGGATTTGGCTGTTTTAACCGGTTTAGCCTCTATCCATTTGGTGAATTTATCCACCATGACCAATAGGTATTTTTTCTTGTGGGTTCCCCCTTTAAGGGGTCCAACCATGTCAAGCCCCCAGACCACGAAGGGCCATGTAATCGGGATTTTTTGGAGGGCGGTGGGTGGCATGTGGCTTTGATTTGCAAAGAGCTGGCAACCGGCGCAATGTTGGACCAAGTCCTGTGCATCTGCCCGGGCCGTTGGCCAATAGAATCATGTACGGAAGGCCTTGCTTACAAGAGCCCGGGCTGCAGCGTGATGACCGCCGAGTCCGGCGTGAATTTCTGCCAAAAGGTTCCGCCCTTCCTCTTCGGAGATGCACCTTTGAAGGACTCCGATAGCGCTTTTTTTGTACAATTCTCCCTCATGGACCCTGTAGGCCTTGGATCACCGCACTATGCAGCGTGCCTCATTTTGGTCCTCCGGGAGTTCCTGTCTAGTTAGGTACGCCAGGAATGGTTATGTCCACGGGGCAATAATGGCCATTGTTTCGTGGGTTGAATGTGTTATTTCGGTGGCGGAGCCTCCGATTGTGTCAGAGAGTTCGGTATCGGGTATTTTGGCCGGGTCCGGACTGTTGTTGTCGGTGTCCCCTTCCCATGCTACGGATGGCTTGAAGAGCCGTTCCAGAAATATGTTGGGAGGGACCACGTCGCGTTTTGCGCCGATGCGGGCGAGGATATCCGCCGCCTAATTGTTTTCCCGAGCCACATGGTGAAATTCGAGCCCTTCGAACCGAGCTGACATTTTTAGGACGGCATTGCGATAAGCTTCCATTTTCGGATCCTTGGCATCAAAGTCTCCATTTATTTGGGATATCGCGAGGTTCGAATCCCCGCGCACCTCTAGGCGTTGAATGCCCATGGATACTGCCATCTGGAGACCATGTAGAAGGGCCTCATATTCGGCTGCGTTGTTGGAGTCCGTATACATTATCTGTAGTACGTATTGAACGGTATCTCCTGTTGGGGATGTCAAAACGACGCCAGCCCCCAGACCAGCCAACATTTTGGAGCCGTCGAAGTGCATGATCCAGTTTGAATATGCGCCGTACTCTTTAGGGAGTTCGGCTTCCGTCCATTCAGCGACGAAGTCAGCCAAAAATTGCTATTTAATAGCTCGCCGTGGCTTGTAAGTTATGTCGAACGGGAGGAGCTCAATGGCCCATTTTGCAATCCGGCCCGTCGCGTCGCGGTTGTTTATAATATCGTTAAGTGGTACCTCCGAGGCTACCGTTATCGAACACTCTTGAAAGTAGTGTCGCAGCTTTCGGCATGCCATAAATACCGCGTACGCTATCTTTTGATAATGCGGGTACCATAATTTGCATGGAGTAAGGATAGTGGACACATAGTAAATCGGCTTTTGAAGGGGGGATTTGTGTCCGTCCACTTCCCGCTCGACGACGAGCACTGCGCTTACTACTTGATGAGTTGCCGCAATGTATAATAGCATTGGTTCGCCAATGTTTGGCGCAGCCAGGACTGGGTTTGTTGCCAATATGGCTTTTATTTCGTTGAGTCCGGCCGAGGCGGCATCTGTCCACTCGAAGTGTTCGGTGCGCCGGAGGAGGCGATAAAGGGGTAATGCCTTTTCTCCCAAGCAGGAGATAAAGCGGCTTAGAGCCGCCACGCATCTAGTCTATTTTTGTATTTGTTTGAGGTCTATTGGGGTAGCCAACTGTGACACCGCTCGGATTTTGGCCGGATTAGCTTCAATACCTCTACTGGAGACAATGAATCCCAGGAGCTTTCCGGCTGGTACGCCGAAAACGCATTTTTCCGGATTGAGCTTGATGTCATATGTTCGGAGATTGTCGAATGTGAGCCTCAAGTCGTCTGCTAGAGTTTCGACATTCTTGGTTTTAACGACCACGTCATCCACGTATGCCTCCACTGTTTTGCCGATCTGGTTTGCCAGACATGTCTGAATCATGCACTGATATGTTGCGCCGGCGTTTTTGAGCCCGAAGGGCATTGTGTTGAAGCAGAATGGGCCGTATGGTGTGATAAATGACGTTGCGGCTTGGTCTGGCTCCGCCATTTTAATTTGATGGTAGCCAGAGTATGCGTCAAGGAAACACAATGAATCGTGTCCTACGATAGCATCGATGATTTGATCGATGCGGGGGAGGGGGAAGGGATCCTTTGGGCAGGCCTTGTTAAGGTCCTTAAAATCAACGCACACGCGCCAGGATTTGTCCTTCTTTGGTACCATTACCAAGTTTGCTAGCCAGTCCAGATGTTTAATGTCTCTGATGAATCCGGCCTCCAATAGCTTGGCTAGTTCCTCTCCCATGGCTTGTCTCTTAGGCTCGGAGAAATGTCGAAGAGCCTGCTTGACTGGCTTGAATCCTTTTAGGATATTTATCCTGTGCTCAGCCAGCCTGCGTGGGATTCCTGGCATGTCTGAAGGGTGCCAGGCAAAAATGTCCCAGTTCTCACGTAGGAACTCTCGTAGTGCGGAGTCGGCATCAGGGTTTAATTGTGCCCCGATGGAAGCTGTTTTTGTAGGGTCCATTGGATGGACTTGGAATTTGACTATTTCGTCCGCCAGTTTAAAGGAGGTGGACTTGGATCTTTTATCGAGTATCACATCGTCCCTGTTCACCGTGGAGCGCAACGCAGTTAGTTCCTCGGCCGCTAGGGCTTCGGATAGTGCCTCGAGGGCCAGTGCGGCTGTCTTATTTTCGGCGCGGAGTGCTATGTCCGGATCACTAGCAAGAGTGATGATTCCATTGGGCCCGGGCATTTTGAGCTTCATGTACCCGTAATGGGGTATGTCTTGGAAGATTGTAAACGCCTCCCGCCCTAGTAGAGCGTGGTATCCGCTGCTGAACGGGGCCACTTGGAATGTAATTTCTTCTGACCTGTAATTATCCGGCGTGCCAAATACCACATCTAGTGTGATTTTCCCAGCACAGCGTGCTTCCCGACTGGGGATGATTCCTCTAAAGGTTGTGCTACTTTGCTCAATGCGGCTCCAGTCTATTTCCACCTTTTGAAGAGTTTCCTCATAGATGAGGTTTAATCCGCTGCCGCCGTCCATGAGTACCTTGGTGAGTCGAAAGCCGTCCACGATTGGACTGAGGACCAGTGCGGCTGGTTCTCGGGCTGTTCGGAATTTGGGTTCGTCACTGGCATTGAAGGTAATGGCTGTGTCACTCCAAGGATTTATTTCTGCTATGTGGTAGATTCCGGCCATGCTGCGGAGTGTTCGCTTGCGTCTATTATTTGACGCGAAGGTCTCAAAGACCGTTAACACCGTATTGTTGTCCACGGGATGGTGCTTTGTGGTTTTTGGGAGGAGTAGATCCTCACCACTTTTGGCCATCTGCCGGAGTATCCAACATGCTCTAAGGTTGTGCGTTGGTATTGCATCCGCTGTACTATGAATTTTGCAGGGTCCGTTAAGCCATCCCTCCAGTACGGTTCCTTGCCCTGTAGAGGGCTTTTGCTTTTTGGTAGTTAACCCAGGTGTATTGTGATAATGCACCCTTTTATTTCGGACTGGGTTTGTATTCAGGGCCGGATTATCCCAAAATTTTATTTCAGTTTTCCAGGCACTTTCCATTGCACAGTACTTTCGTACTATGGACACCAAGTCGGCAAAGCGTGTAATTTCGCAGCAACTTATGGCATTGAGGATTCCCTTGTCCATGCAATTATTGCAGAAGAATGAAATTGCGTCTTCCTCGTGGCAGTCCTTTATCCTGTTCATGACTAGGAGGAATCTGGCCCAGTAATGGTGTACTGTTTCTTCGGGCTCTTGCCTAATTTGGGATAGATCGCATATGTTTGGGTGGGTGGGTGGAATTGAATCCGAATCCTCAACTGATCTGAGACTCAGGGGCCAAGGAGTTTCCGAACTTGAAAGTTTGGATTCTTGGAAGTTTTTCGATAAATCTAGCCCGCTGCCTGACTCTAGGTTCAAGCCTTGAGTGGCATCCTCCCCTCCGCGGGTATCCGGCTTGGAGGGATCGGGAATCCGGACATATCTAGTCCTTAAGATAGATGAAGGGTTGCCGCATTGTTCCTCCACCACTGCAACGCGATGGGTGACATGGGGAGAGTTAATCTCTCTCAGATCGGGTTTAGGCCCAATCTGATCGTAGTCTGTAGCGACTCCCAGGGCGGCGATGCGATCCAAGAGCTCATTCAGGGAAGAGAGCTCCATTGGATCTAACTGCTCGGCGAGTTCCGAGTTGACGTGAAGGTTGCTTTCGATGACCCGAGAAGTCATCATCGTCGACGCAGTGGCCGAACAGGCGGTCATAAGAAAACCACCTAGCCGGAGAGTTTGGCCGATAGCCAAAGCTCCCTCAGCGGTGGTGTCGTCTTTAAAGACGGGATGAGACATCCTTCTTGGTGGCAACGGCGCAGCGGAACTCGCAATGAAAGCACCAATGTCGGTGTCAAAACCGGCGGATCTCGGGTAGGGGGTCCCGAACTGTGCGTCTAGGCCGGATGGTAACAGGAGGCAGGGGACACAAAGTTTTACCCAGGTTCGGGCCCTCTTGATGGAGGTAAAACCCTACGTCCTGCTTGATTAATATTGATGATATGGGTAGTACAAGAGTAGATCTACCACGAGATCAGAGAGGCTAAACCCTAGAAGCTAGCCTATGGTATGATTGTATGTTGTGATTGTTGTCCTACGGACTAAAACCCTTCGGTTTATATAGACACCAAAGAGGGTTAGGGTTACACAAGGTCGGTTACAAAGGAGGAGATATCCCTATACGTATTGCCTAGCTTGCCTTCCACGCCAAGTAGAGTCCCATCCGGACACGAGACGAAGTCTTCAATCTTGTATCTTCATAGTCTAACAGTCCAGCCAATGGAGATAGTCGGGCTATCCGGAGACCCCCTAATCCAGGACTCCCTCAGTGAGAGTGTGTGAAGAGAGCAACTACAAGCGCTGAGGCACCAACGTCTATATATATACTGGATAGAGAGTGTGAAGAGTGCAAACCCTAGAAAACTAGTGACGAGGCTGCAGCTGGCGTATACGTGATGAGGTGATTATACGGTCACTACGAGATCGTATAGCTCCGTATCCATCCATTTTGACCAGTCAAAGAATCCTCCTGGCACCGCCCTAGATCACTTTCTCTCTATGTCATGCGGGGCCTACCTATCATTGGGTGGAAGAAAGAAGTCGAACAAAAACAAAAATATGCTCAAATGTAGTTATCGAACCCGAGACCTCAAGTTTGATGAGCGAATAGGCTAACCAGCTACACCACCCCCATGTTATGTTTAAGAGAGGAAAATAACCTTTAATACATTCTTGCATTTGTGTGACAAGCATGCCGTGTTTTTTTGCGTGGGAGTCATTGGGATTTAAATCATAATCGTGTCATGTGGCTTTGGTGGTAAGGTCTTTTGGGATTTAAAGCAGTGTTGGTAGTACAGAAATAATGCAGCCTTAGTCACCTTACTTTTCTCCACGTAGTACGTTGGGTCCCACCAGTCAGAGGGTGAAACAAACAAATTAATAAGAAAAAATAAAAGCGCCAGCGGTGTATCTTACCTCACACATCTCGCTACTGCTCATGAACACTGTCCAATTGATCCTTGTGTTCGCTCACGTACTATTTTAAGTGAATCTGTATTATAACATGCACACAATTTTGGGCACTTGTATTTGACCTAAGTTAGTGTGCCTCCGTATCTTGTACTACTCCCTCCGTCTAGGTGTAATAAGTCACGTTAGAAGGTGCAGTGGGACCAAGGTGCAAGCAGATTTTTTTTTCAAAATGAGGTGCAAGCAGATTGGAGGAGAAGGAGAAACTTGACCAGTCCTTCCTCCAATCAAAGCCCTGATTTATTTCTCTAAACGCAACAATTAATCACAACAACTAAGAGATGTCGTTTTAGCTACTATGCAGGGCCACGTATGCATCAACGCGTAGTTGTGCTCCATGCATTGGGTTTCCGGGGGAGTCATAGTGGTGAGTAACTTGGACAAGTAACATGCATATGTTACTAGTCTATGTTACTACTTTCATAGTAGGTAGTAACATATGGATGGTAACATGCAAGTCTTCATTAATTGATATATATACTCATTTTACCTCGGCGTGTGTGTGTGTGTGTGTTTAATAGCATATGTGTGTTAGAGAGAGCGACACATCGCCCTACTCCTACAAAGAGATGGTGTGTAGTGTACGATTTAGCCGCGAGATTCGGTGCATCCTCTCGTTTATGGGCGTCCGGTCAGGACAGGCGGGACAGCTGCCACGCCCGCTCCTGACCAGCCTGGCCCACCCAAGGCCCCTCCATCGCCCGCGCGCGCTTCCCGCCCGAAACGGTCAGCGCCGCTCCGAAGAGTTGGTGATGCATTCATGCCCGGGCAGAGCGGATGCGGCCTCTCACTGGCGCCTGCGTTTAAGGGAGAAGCGGATTTAAGAGTGATGGTTGCTTCGTTCGTCCAACTTACTGCTGGGTCTATGTGATTTGACGGCTCATTGGTCATTATTACTGAGGTGGTAGGACTGCTGGATGTCTCATGCTTTCGGCGAAAGGAGGTACTACTAGATTATAATTTTCTCCATTCTCAGCGGAGGAGTGCGAGAGTAGTGAAAACACACAGGCTCAGTGATTACATGGCCCACCTCACACTATCACCATATTTTCTGGACACCGTGCGACACCTAACTCTTTACATAGTACTAGTATAGTACGTACTGTAATTTATCAGCAAGATAAATTTGTACAATGCTATGAAGCTTCCAGCTTCTGTTTCATGTATCCCAAGGTTGCCCGTTGCAACATTTCATCAAATACAAAGGAGACTAACATGCATGATATTGCATCTCAATGATTGACAGATCATAGCCAATATGTACTCCCTCTGTTCCCAAATAAGTGTCTCACCTTTATGCGAACTTTAGTACAAATTTGTACTACTACTAAAGTTGACACTTATTTTGGGACAGAGACAGCTAAAGAAAAAAAATGATCCATGCTGTCCCTAGCCCTTGAACCGTAAACCCTAACCAGGCTTTAATTTGCTGGCGACGTTGGAGCTTCCAAAGAAATGAATAAGTTTGCAACCCTTTGACCATCGGATCATTTTGTGCAGTTTCACCCAAATCGAGATGAGCATCCTTGTGGCAAAGAAATTGAATAAGCGTGATTAGAATAAGATTACTGGGACTAGTTGATGAGATATAAACTCATCACAAATACAATATGTAGACGCCAGTAGAGGTATGTGCGGGGCAAAGAAGTAGAGAAATATCCACATGGAGTGATGTGGGCAGCTGGAGCAGTGGTGCAAGCAGGCTGTAAAGGGAGTTGTACCCGAGGGATGTCGGGACATAGCTCAACCTAGAGGAGGGCGGCGGGAGGAGGCATCTCCAAAATATTAACCTTGTGATTGGCTCTTCGCCTCTTCAGGAAGTCAATCAATAATGGTACTGCAGTATATATCGTTCTAGCTATATAAGACCGAATGAATTGCTGCACGTCCACCACGTGGGAGAGGGTCGAAGGGCGAGGGAGAGTGCGTACTATTACGTTCGTTTCAATATGGACTACATACGGAGCAAAATGAGTGAATCTACACTCTAAAATATGTCTATATACATCAGTGTTTGGAGTATGTACTAGTAGTTCATATTGAAATCTAAATCTACTAAAGGACATATATTCCAAACAATATGATAATCTCTCTAACCAAGGTAGGGACGAGGAGTAAATGGAGGGAGTAGTAAAATTTTCTCCTCGTCCTGTGGGCCACCGCGCGCGTGGGCGAGGAAGCGGGCGTAAGGCGTACTAGTAAACAAGCTTCACCTCATCCTGCGAGCCTCCACGCTCGTGGGCGGGGGAGACAGCATACTAAGCAAGCTTCTCCTCGTCCTGCGAGTTGACGGGCCACATCAAAAGTACTCCAGTGTATAGAGCCTTGCTTGTAAGGTAGGCCCTACATGGTTTGCCTCTTTTTTAACTTAATGTGTCAAGTCGTAATTTGTTTGTTCACCCGTGGTAGACGATCCTCCATCAAGTGACAACTAGTACACGTGTCAAATTACCACGTGTGCTGCCTTTTCAAACAGATATGAGCTCCACCGTGTACCCACAATGGTGTGGTTGGGAAATAGATGGGAGTATGTGCGCCGTGCGTGCACCTCTTCTCTTCGTGCACGTCCCCCACCTACATGGGTGTGTAAGAGAGATACAAACCTAGACAGATGGCGTGTGCGTTCATGAGTGTTTTTTGGGGGGGTGTGGTGATTTCATGAATGTATTTGTGGGAATGTGTGTTGATGACATCTCAAACAAAATTTTGCATGCAATGTGTGTGAAATAGAGGCATATCCATATCATATAGAGAGGGCCAGAGGGGGCGATCCACGAGAAGAGAGGGAAGGGTCATAGATATCGATAAAGTCGAAGAGAGGATCAAGTAGGTGGGTGCGAGATGGATGAAGAGATCCATCGAAATTGTGTGTGTGCAAGTCAAAGATATAGGGCGACTGACCTACCAGAACGTCAGAGGGC
>NC_057800.1:456604510-456632246 GCF_018294505.1 Triticum aestivum
AGTTTGTGTGTGGCATAGAGACATGACTAGAGCTCTCGATGTATCGGTGTGTGTGGGGGGTGGGGGGAGGGGAGAGGCAGAGGCCTAACTAAAGAGGTAGAATGACTCGTATATGTGTTGAGAAGGAAAGACCCAGCTATGTCTTGAGGGAGATGGGTCGACATCCATACATAACTGAAGGACGGGAAATAGGTTGGGACAGAGAGAGAGAGAGAGAGAGGGAGGGAGGGAGAGGGGTAGAGTGCTGGATGGGTGATGGAGTTGCTTCTCGAAGATGGTGGGAGAGGCCTACTAGACAAACTGAGGGTAGAACTGCAATATTATCAATAAGAGTGGGGATGTGTTTCTATGTGTGCCTGTGCATGATAGATCTATCGAGACGCATGCATGGACGATGAAGGGGAACCATGTGTTTGCTAAGCAAACCTAACTAGATCGGTAAATCAATTGTTATTTGCGGGAGGAAGGGAGAGACATAACTAATGAGGTAGATCGATCGACGCGTGGGAAAAACGAGTTATAATTAAGGACCTAGCTAGCTATATGTATAGCGGGAGATTGGTCGGTGTACATCCATTTGTTAGAGGCAAATAAGGCCCGACGAGACAGATAGACAGACAGAATGAAGCTAGGAGGTGGTGCAAGAGGCCGAGCTACTAGCTAGATGGGGGAGGAGTGTGCGGTTGTGACATCGATGAAAAGAGGGGTGAGAGTTTACACGTGTGTGGGACCGTATGAGAGACACGAGGCATGGAAACAAAAAGGAGGAGATGGCAGGTGCGGGTGTACGTATGTTGTAGGCAGACGATGGAGAGGTTTATTGATCGGTTTGTGTCAGAAAGGAGTTGTGGAGACTGTGGGAGAACGAGCTAAAGAAAAAATGAATGTGCGCGATGGACAAAATGCTGAGGGAGGGGGAGGGCGAGGAGGGCGTGTGCATGCACGAGAGGAAGTTAGTGCTAGCTACAAAGGTTAGAGGATTGTGTGGGTGTAAGAGACTAACAAAGATCATAATTTGATATGAAAGTGGATTCATATATTTGAATAGGAGATCATAGTGTTATAAACATATGCATGCATGAATATAGTGGTGATACGCGTGTTGTGGTTTTGCACATGTTATACCGTAATGTGATAATGCATGGCGTTTGTAACTCACAACTAAATGTCGAACAATCTAAACCATACTATATATCGAACAATCTCACATTTTATTTGAATTTGTGATAATGTGTGGCGTTTGCAGCTTACAACTAAATATCGAACAATCTAAACAATACTATATATCGAACAATCTCACATTTTATTTGAATTTGCGGTAATGTGTGGTGTGTGCAACTCACATCTAAATACGTGTAGGCGTAGGGGGAGGGGCACCATACATTATGTGATAAACACATTATACATATGAGACATGGTTTAGATTATGAAGATCTAGATAGAGCTTGAAATGTACTGTGATTTGAAATCAACATAAAGTGGATTCAAAAAATCGAGTTTGAGTTCATAAAGTACACATGGTTCATATCTAACTCGAGAGTAATCATGTGGTGTGCTGTGAAGATAATACACAAATGATGGTTTAACTTGACAATAATGATGATTGCAGATCTTATTAAAATAGAGAAACAAATTCAAATGGCTTGACTTCACAACAATCATCATTGTAGATCTTATTCAAATAGAGAAACGAATTCAAATTTAGTTCATATTGAAACGGTAGTATATACGTTTGGAATGCACAAAAATGTTCATTTGAGTAGCAGGTTGCATGCATTATACACGTAGCGAAATATTTTAATTGAACATAACATGAATTCAAAGTTTTGAATGACATTTGTAGTGCGTATTGATTCGGTACAGTACACGGGACTAGACTTTCTTGTGTGCTACGAATTGATTTCTTTTTGTTTTTTCGTCGGCGGAAGTGCGAATTGATTTGGTATAGTACATGTTGGGCTTGTCCAGAAATTTCAACCCATACCTTGTTACCCCGAAATATTTAAGATATATCTTTGTCTCGTTGTGCTCCGACAACTCCCTCCATATCAACCCGCGCCTTGCTATTCCAAAATTACAACGCGCGCGAAAACTCCCACCTCCTGTGAAATCCCGACACGCGAAATGCTCCGACAACTCCCTCCATATCAACCCGCGCCTTGCTATTGTAACTTACCCCACATTTCGGACAAGCGCGTCCCTAAGCCATGGTTCCCCACTCCCATCCCATCCGCGCACCCATTCGTACATCGAGGCCGCGAAAACCCGCGAAGCCCCACACCCTGCTCCGCCCGCCACCCAACCGGAGCCTCTTCCCCGACGACGTCGTCCACAGCAACACCTCGACGTCCCTCATCCACCGTACCGGATGAAGATCCGTCGTCGATCTCGTCGTCCCGCCGGTTCAGCCACCCCGTCCTCCATCTCCAAGGAGCTGCCCCGACATTCCCCTCGTCTTTCGCGCCACCTCCATTCCCACACCGCCGTCTTCACCTACACCACCGGAAGAGCATCATCATCACCGTTTCCTCGGATGAAGCTGAGGCCTAATCGGCGCCACCAAAGAGGTTGTACACTAATCGCCACATTTTCTTCTTGATTTGATCTCACGGTGCTCCCGGCGCTCGGTCCCATGCCGACACGGTGCGGCTCCATCCATGGTGGCGTCGCTGGCCACTTCCTCCACGGTGTCGCTCCCTCGGCGGCGACGTCCACATCAGTAGGAGTTGATGCTGCTTTAGCTCTTTCTTGCGATGCTGCTCTTCTCTTGCTCTCGGTCCCCTGCTTGGTCTGCTCTTGCTATTGCTCTTTCTCTTGCTCGCGCTGCTGCTCTCGCTCTTGCTCTTGCTTGCGATGTTGCTCCGATTTAGCTACACTTCAGTTGGCTGAATCGACTTTCGGGTCAGCCGATTTTCAGGGGGTGGGGGCTCGCCAGAGTTAAGGAAGAACCAGCTGTAGCGGGGAGGGGGGCTCGCCGGAGAGGTACCCCACTATCTATCTTAGGGTTCAGGGTGGGGGCGGTGGTCGCCGGCGGTGGTGGGACGGTGGCGTGGGGATCGCCGGAGAAAAAGCTCGGCACAGGGGGCCTAGAGGGATGGCCGGGGCGGCGGTGGACCAGCAGGGGAGTGGTTTCGGGGTGGGCGGGGCGGTGTACCGCCGGCCGCGGGCGGCGAGGGGCGGCTGTTCGGCCGGTGGTGGCTGGTGGCTCAGGGTAGTCTCACCAGATGCTGCTACATGACCAGCTGCCCCAGCTCTCGCACGCGCTGCTACTGCTGCTATTGCTTTTCTGCTACTAGCTAGTGCGTTCAGTTTCGACAGTAAAAACTAATTTCAACAGTAAAACTTAGTTTCGACGGCAAAATTCAGTTTCGACAGTTAAGTTCAGAGATGAGCGACTGATGTATTTTACATCTAGCACTTTTGGTTATGTATTTTACGTCATCTATTGGAGATGCTATTAGAATTCCACTCAGGTTAACGTTGTCTCTCTTGTCCTGCTTCAGCCTCGGTGTCGTACAACTCACCGGAGCTGCTCCAACGATGAAACCCTCCATCACAGCGGAGTAGTACCTCGGGCTCCATCTCCAAGCGCCTAACATATTCTTCCCCTCCTCCGACAACCAAGTCAGTTGGATCATCCTCACCGGCCAACCCAATCACGCTGAGATCGACATGGCTTCGCCAAAGAGGTTGTACACTTGTTGCATCTCTTTTTTACTCTACATGTTATATATGTTGTCCACTGAGCACACGCAGTAACATGAAATACGATTAGTTTCTCCTACTATATGACAAGTAGTGAGGTACCAGGCAACTTAGCTATCTGTGATGGACTCTCTTGAACGCCATCATTATTTATCTCTGCGTGTTTGAGATGTGCATTTGTCGATGGGCCTGGGAGTTGAGATAGTACGGCAGTGGCCTGGGTCCAAAGTAGTAGAAGTAGGCAAGTAGCACAAAAACATTTTTTGAGTGTAGATTTTCCTTGCTCAAGCCTGCCTACTAGAATCGCCCATGCTTGAAAGGAAAATTGAAGGAAAAACATAGAAATTGGAAAGTTTCCTATGGTACTACTATTCATGCATTCGGTTCAAAGGAATGGAGCAAAGGAAAACTGTAGGATTTGTTCCTTTAGTTTCTCCTTGAAAGAAAAACCGTATAGATTTTAATTTCCACTTGTCCTCCTTTTCAAATTCCTATTCATGAAGGACAAGACTAAGAGATAGTAGCATAATGGCATTATAACCATGCATTTTCTTGTGGTTTGACTTAATCTCATCATGCTTCTTTGCATCTTGTGATCTTCCAATTCTTGTGAACCAAACACCCAGATTGGCAGAAATCCTGTGTTTTTAAATTCTCTGTTTTGCACGTGTATTCCTATCCTATTACTGTGTATTTCCTATCCCTGCATTGTTAGAATCCTCCAATTCAAACGAGCCCTTACAGAATTACTTCTCTTATGGATAGTTGTCAAAGAAAACCTTGTGTGGTTTGTCCTGCTCCTGCTGCGCCTCGTCCACCCAAGCTCAGCTGTTCCAACAACAGAAGGGTCCAGCACAGCAGGGATCTGGCCTCCAGACTGTCTTTCGCCGCCTCAGATCTTTTTCCCCGCCGCCGGCAGCCATGACAACTGCATTACCATCATCAACCGAGCAGATGACCTCGAGGACTACACGGGTCCGCAAGAGAGGTCGCACTCTTTCGTGTTTGCTTACGTTATGCATCACTTAATATTCCATGCTACTTTATCGTCCTGTTCACTGATTAGACTCAGCTCCAAACTAATGGTCAAACTTGAGTTTTTAAATGGTTGTGGGGTACATATCGGGGCCGCAATCAATAGTATATATCTACTATCTGGTTAATCTCTGGTGTCTACTACGAGTTTCATGTTGGGTGGGAAACAGCAGTAATGAAGCCATTATCTGTATTTTTTAACTGAAGCCATTATCTGCCTGCTATCATTGGTTTTGGGTCTATTCACAGGTTGCTACCATCACTCTGGATTTATGCATGCACTCCTTACATAATCTCACTATGTTTTATTCCTATGCATGTCAGTTGTTGTACACAATGGAAATGAACATGTAGAGAAAAAGAGATGAGCCTTGCGTGGCAATAAAATTTCATGCAGACGTCGCTCCATGGTAGGCGCAAAGGCAGCCCCCCTCCACCCATTTTGGATTGTGAGAGGAAGATATCTGTTCTGAGGGGGATTCAGAAGGAGAAGACCACTCATATTTACCCCCTGAGGTCTTCGCTCTAACTTGGCATGCTGATGTTGGTTATATCATGCATATGGTGCCTTGCATTGCTTACTTTATACATCAAATATGTCAACTGCTTAGTTTAGACATGCTTTGTGTGAATGCCATCTGTTTAGTTTATTCATCGTTTAGCTAGGCATCATATATGTGAATTTTGCAATGCCATCCTGCTTAGCCAGTCATCTTATATGTGAATTATATCAGGCCATCCTTTTTTTGTTACGTATTACATTTGTCAACAATGTTAGTACATTCAACTACTCTTCGTGTGCATCAGCCATTTGACACGGTGATGGAAAATTCTGGAGTGAAAACAAGGTCTTCAGAGCAGAGTATGCTATCTGACGAAGCACATATCTCGCTGGTTACGGATAGCTCCTCGGGGGAGGATTCAGAGACAGATGACCAGTCCTATTTCCCCCCGAGGTGTATGCTCTAACTTGGCAGGGTTATGTTGCTCATATCATGCGTATGGTGTATTGCATTGCTATGTCATTTGATTAGTTTAGACATGCTTTGTGTGGATGCCACCTGTTTAGTGTCTAATTACCATATATGTGAATTATGCATTGCCATCTTGTTGCAAGACATTATATATGTGAATTATGCAATGCTATCTTGTTGCAAAGGTATTATATATGTGAATTATGCAATGCCATGTTGTTGTGCCAATCATCATGTATGTGAATTATATCATGCTATCATTTTTTGTATTACATGTTCCGTTTGTCGACAACGTTTGTATATTCAACTACTCTTCCTGCGCATCAGCCATTTGAAGCGGTGGTGGAAGTATCTGGAGTGAAGAAAGGTATTTCGAGCAGACAATGCTACCTGCTGAAGCAAACATTTTGCTGGATACAGAGAGCTCCTCAGAGGAGGATTCAGAGACTGATGACCAGTCCTATTTCCCCCTAAGGTCTATGCTCAAACTTGGCAGGGTTATATTACCCATGTCATGCATGTTGTCTTGCATTGCTTAGTTTTTACATCATATATGGATTGCCATCTGCTTACTTGCTGACTATACAAATCATATATTTGAATTATATCATGCCATCATGTTTACATACGCAGCATCTATCTGAATTATGGCATGGCAACCCATTTAATAAAAACATCATATAGTTATATCATCTCATCTTGTTTAGTGTTTACAGTCATCATATTTTGAATTATGTCATTCTATCAAGGAATTATATCATGCTATCATGTTTCCATAGGCGCCGTGTATGTGAATTATGGCATGCCAACCTATTTAATAAACACATTATGTAGTTATATCATGTCATCCTGTTTACATAGTCATCATATTTTGAACAATGTCTTTCCATCTTTTTTAGTTAGCCATCATAATGTGAAATTGTGTCATGCTATCCTCTTTAGTTAGCCATCATATATGTGAAATTGTGCCATGCTATCATGTTTGGTTAGACAACATAAATGTGAATTATTTCATGCCCTCTTTTATTCCCCACTATCCATTGCACATGTCTATCATACAATGTCTATACATTCAATTAATTTTCTTGTTTATCAGCCATTTGAATTGGAGAGGGTGATGGCAGTATCTAAGGGAGTAACAGTTCGGTCTTTAGAAAAGATAGTGCTACCAGTTGATGCAGATAGAACCACGGTTGTACTTGCCCAAGAACTAGCCCCACCACACATAACCCAGACTCTCACAGACTGTACCCTAACCCAGTTGGACAGAGAACCAGCTACACCCCTTCTAACCCCAACCCCAGCAGATAGTAACCCAGTTCTAGTTGACACAGCACCATCTCCACCACAAAGCACCCAAACACGAGCAGTTAGTAAGGGCACTGTAGTGCCCAAAGCACGAGTGTCGGCGTTCTGGGAACGGGGGTCCCCAGACTTGCCTGCCTGCGGCCTGCGACGTGGCTCAAAGGGGGGCCCAGCACGGCCCATCTTCATCAACACAGACCCAAGACCCTCGCGAGGGGCCAAGCCTCGCGGGGCGGACAACACGGAGCTTCCTCAGGCACGGCTTCATCAGGCCGGCTCGCGAGGAGGCGGAGAGATCAAGGCGGGGTACCTCACGAGGTGCCCGTGACGCAAGCCATGACGACCAAGGGTGCCAGGCGGGCGCCAGCTCGCGCAGTATCCTCCTTTCCTCTTTGGTGCAAAGGGAGCAAGCGCAGGCGAGAGCATCAAGCAAAGGCACCCGTTTCGGTGCAACGAGACCAAGATCGGCCCAACGGCAGGAAGGAAGTCATTGTGGAGCCCAAGCCAGCGTCACCACCAGAGCCTTTGGCAGGCGAGGACCAACTTTAGTCAGGATAAGTGTACCAGATGTTCCCCTTCAAAATGGCCAATTGTTGGCGCCCTTCCCGCTCAATATTTGGGAAGAGGCTGTCGGGTGGTAGGTGCGACATATGCCAACGGGTGGCTTATCATTGTGGGAGCCAGTAGGACATCGCCGGTGCCTGGAAACGGGATGAGGCGAAGACATGCACGCCGGCAAATCTTACCCAGCTTCGGGGCTCTCCGTGGAGATAACATCCCTACTGCTGCTCTGCGGGGTCTCCGCATGATCACTAGATGGACAAGTAGCTACACAACGCTCCTTGAGCTGTTCGGTGGGAGGAGAAAGAAGGGCACGGCTAGCTTGCTTCTTCTCCTTGTATGGTGTCTAAGACTAGCTGGGGGTCGAACCCTTTGCATGGGTGCCCCGGGGGGTTTATATAGGCCTACCCCCCGGGGGTACAATGGTAATCCGACTGGGCGCGGGGCCCAGCCGTATGTGACTGCGCTCGCCGGCTTCTGCGCCGGCTGCTGGGGCCCGCTGACTGGTGGGTCCCGCCGGCTGCCGGTCCCTTGGTCGACAGGCAGGCCCCACTGTCTAGGGCCTGGTCGGCGGCTGGTTACTGTTGCTCTATCTTGGTGACGTGGGCTTCGTCGTGGTAGGCGCGGCCACAGTGCCGCCGCCCGTCGGGCGACCGCTGTAGCCTCACCGCGTCTTGTCTCCTTAATGGGGCGTCTCCTTCGAGGGAGGCGGCAAGCCGGCTGCGGGGAGCCGGCTCTGTCTTGGGCCGACTGGGGGAGGCGTGGCCGCCTTCGGGTTTCTCTCTGCCCGAAGGGGCCCACCATCTGTGGGCCGCGCTGGCGGCCCGTCGTGGGTGACACCAGGGTCAGCATGGCAACAGTGCCGCGCCGGATAGGTCATGCCCACTCCGTACGGCGCACTGTGCCAGGCGTGCTCCGGGATTCGAGGGAGGCAGGCTTCACTGTAGCCACGCCCCGTCACATCGCCGCTAGGTGGATGCAAACTTTGAGGATACGGTCTCGGCCGCTTTATGGGAGCCGGCTTCTTGGAGTCAGCCTTCTCACGGCCGGCTTCTCGAAGTCGGCCCTCCCATGGCTTTCTTCATGAGGGCTAAAGTCGGGCCACCTTCCGAAAGTCGGCCTGGGTGGTAGCCAGCAAGGGGAAGGCGGCCCCATGTCTTGGATTCTTGAGGGCCGGACGGGCTCGTAGTTTTTTCAGAAGGGCCAGGGGAAGCCGGCTAGGCTACCCATGGCTATTTACTCCGACAGTAGTCCCCGAAGCTGATCGAGCTTCGAGGCGGACAAAGGAACGAGAAGCTTGGTCAGCTTCCTATCCTGAAGAGCCGACTTCGCTGGTGTACGCCGATTTCGGGGAGCCCCGCGTCTTGCAGGCGGGAAAGGGGTCGACCTGCATGCTGACCGCGGGCCCTCCCGCGGCCACATGGCAGCGAGATCCTGCCAGCGCACGCGCGCTACGGGACGCCGCCGCAGGCCCGGCCCCGCCACTCCTAGGCCTCAGCCCGAGCGCTGATCTTTTGAGGCCCAGGTGGACCGCTCGCCTTCCCGTGGCGATCTTATTTCGCCATTAGGGCGCAATAAGCGCGGGACGTGGGGGAGTGGGCACGATCGATCCCCATGCTTCCCCACGCCGCGCCTCCTTGGCTCCGCCACTCGAGCCTATAAGTAGGGGGAGGAGGGGGAGAGACAGAGGTTCGCACGCTCTCTCTCGCTCCGCCCCCCTCGTCCTCCTCTCTTCCTTTTGTTGCCAGCGCAGCCTCCCGTCTCAGCGCCGTTGTGCCGCCACATCGTCTTGCTCCCATGGCGCTGTCGAGCTCGTGGGACGGCTCCAACGTCCATGAGGACCACGTTGAGTTCCTCCGGCAGACTCGGCGCCTGCCCGACGCCAACCTCGTGCGGGTCCGCCTGGCGCCGAAGACGGAGATTTCGCCGGCACCGGAGGAGGGCGAGCGGGTCATCTTCCACTCGCACTTCCTACGCGGCTTCGGCCTTCCGGCGAGCGGATTTCTGCGCTCCTTCCTCGAGTTCTACAACCTTCAGCCGCATCACCTCACGCCCAATGCGGTGATGCTACTGTCGGCCTTCGTCTCCCTGTGCGAAGGTTCCTTGGGGCTGCTCCCCACGCTGGAGCTCTGGGGGGAGTTCTTCCAGAGCAAACTCGACACCATCGTCGCCGGCGTGCCCGCCCCCTGCGGGGCCTTCATCGCCATGAGGAGGGCGGGTGAGAACAATCCGTTCCCGCCCATCCCCCTGATCCAGTCGGTGAAGATCTTCTACGTAAAGAATGTCGCCCAGCAAGGAGACCACTCAACCTGCCGGCTTATGTAGCCGGCCCGCCGGCTGGGAGGCAGCCCTCATGGAGTTTCCGGTCCCGGTCACTGTCTCAGGCCGGGAACGCCGCCGTCTCCCGGCTTCGGGTGATGATCCAGTCGGAAAACCTGAGCGGGGCCGACTTGGTGGCCGCCTTCGTGGAGCGCCGGATATCTCCTCTCCAAAGCCGGCCCCACATGATGTGCCAGATGAGCGGCCGCTTCGACCCAAGCCGGCTGAGCACCAGGGAGATGCCTCATGCGGAGGTATCATATATGGTAAATTATATCTCCAATTGCAAGCTCACCGAGGACTGGCGATATGGCAAGGTGTCGTATTCTCGCGCCAACCCTCCGCCCGTGGTAAGCTTTCTTCTCTTTCTTCTTTCTGTTGGTAGCCGGCTTTACGTTGGCCGGCTTCTGATCGGTCGGTTCTTCTTAGCAGAAACCCCTTCTTCCGCCGACGACTGGGGCAGCGGGGATAGAGCGCGAGTACACCCCCGACCGCACGGCGGACGACGTCGACGACCCGGATTTGGGGGCGGCCGCCATGGAAGACGCCGTCGTGGGGGACAACGCCGAGCCCAGAGGCACAAGGCTCACCGCCAGCTTCTAGGACTGGCCGGATGACGCCGAAGCCGAAGTCGCCCCACGTCACCAGCCGGTGGCCGACCATCAAGGCGCGGGCTCGTCCACCGTGCCGGCTGCCAGCGGCGGCGCGCAGAAGCGCCGGGCCATGTCGATCCTCTTCGGCAGTCGTCCAAAGAAGTCCAAAGCCTCCACCGCGGCGACCAAGCGAGACGAGGCGGCTGCGAAAGCGGCCCGCTTCCGTAAGGCGGTGAAGCAGCCTCAGGCGGTCTCAGCGTAAGTCGTCGGCTGCCTTGTTGCATGCTCTTCATCATTCTCTTCTTGTTCGAGCATTCTTCTTAACTTTTTCCCGCTTGCTGGACAGGGCGCCGCTTTCCCTTGAGCGGGGTCCGGGCGGCTCCGTAGTGGGGCCGGCTGGAGGGTCTTCGAGCTCCCGCCGCGTGGACCCCCACGCCGACCTCAGGGAGGCCACGGAGCGAAACGCCCGTGAGGCGCGAGAGGAGCGCGAGGCGGCGGAAAGAGCGGCCGCCCAGGCGGCGAAGGAGCAGGCCGACGCGGCAGCCAAGGCCCAGGCGGAGGCGGCGACCGCGGAGACGGAGGCGGAGGGCTCATGCAACCAGCCTCCGCTGCTCGCCATTCCCCTCCGAGCCGTGGCCCCTGACATCCCATTGCCCTTGGCGGAGGAAATCGTCCAAGACCCGCCACTGATGGAGAGGGGGGAGGACCCCGTGGCCTTCGTGAGGAGAGCGCCACCAGCAGTGCCAACCGGAGCGGGCCAAGGCGGCCAATCGTCAGCGGCGCCAGAGGAGCCGGCCGGGGGTGAGCCCGAGGACAAAGCCGGCCTCGAGGTGCAGCCGGTGACGCGCCGGCGCGCAGGGGGAGGCACCGCTCCGCCGGAGTCGCCCCGAGTCGTGGGCGCCGGTCAGTCGGCGGAGGCTCTAGAGATGGCCAGCACCGCCACGTCCGAGTGGACTCCTAGCGGGGGGACTGGCGAGCTGAATGTGGCGGCTCAAGAGGTCCGGAGCCGGCTTCAAGCTCAGGCCGCCCTGCTGCAGCAGTACACTCAGGAGTTCCTGTCGACGCGGGCCGCCATCCGGGTGAGTCTTCCATTCTTGGCCGCTTTGATCTCTTGATTTCTTCCGTGGGGGCGCGTCAGCGCACCCAGTGGGTATAGACTACTTCCCCGGCTACTCCGCCTTCGCCGCCCAAAGCATCGAGGCCCATCGCGAGGCGCGCCGTCAGGCGGGGGCCAACATCGCGCCGGATGCAAACCGGATGCTTGAGGAGCAGCTCTTGGCTGTCCAGGCGCGGTTGCAGCCGGCTCATCGGATGCTTCGCCGGCTCCAACATGCCGGGGCGCAAGTGTTGGCCGCCCTCTGGCCCGGTGAGACGATCCCCCGCACCCCAAGGCGAACTGCCGACTGGCTGGAGGTCGCAGTCGGACGCTTTGAGGCTTGGAAGGCGTCGGCGGCCCGCCTCGGAGCCGGGCAGGCGTTGGAGTTTGTTCGGGCTTGGTACCCAGGGCTGAGCCTGGACCAGCTGCGCACTTGGCGGATGGAAGCCGACGCGGAGCTGGAGGAGGTGAGGCCGGCTATCACCCAGCGGGCTTTGACGATCGCCGAGTGCACCGACATCAGCGTTTTGCACCCGAAATCGATGATGACGGTGTTGCCCAGCCGGAGGAGTGGTTCGGGCTGAACCCAACGGTGGGCGAGGACTCGCCAGAGGAGATCGCCTCCAGCGACAAGGGCGAGGATGATGAAGAGGAGGATGGTGAAGACGTCGAGCCGGCTGGTGAAACAACCGGCCGACCTCAGGCCGACCGTGCCTCCAGCAACGAGGCGCGTGGAAGCGCGCCCTCTGCGGGAGGCGGTGACCAAGCCGAGGTTCGCCAGCCGGCCGCTCCTTCAGCCGGCACAACCGTCTCCGCCAACCAGCCCGGCTCGTCGGTCGCTCCGCCAGCTTGACCTGCCGTCCTTATTTTTCCTGCTTGTTGTCTTTTGAACAATCTTCGTTAAGTTTTCGCAGTTCCACCCACTGGGGGTGTATCCAAACTATGTTGAATGCTGGCCTCTCGGAGGTCTTTTATGTAAATATTATTATGTGCATGTTTGGTTTCCATTCGCGTATGCTTTTTATCCTTAGGCCTTTTCCTTTGCCGCCTTCCCTCTTTGGGGAGGCAAGTACTCGAGCTTTCTTGGATTGAAGTGAAGTGAATGGAAACCGGCCGGCCGGCTACTCTGGTAGCCAGTCGGCGGTGGGAGAAAAATCGGCTTTTGTTATATTAGTCCGTTAGTCCCTAGCCGTTTTTCGTGTAGGCGCCCGTTCCTGCCTTTAACTCTTGCCAGCCGGACAGCCGGTTCTTCGAACTGCGACTTTTGGCAAGAGAAGGCTTGGGAGCCGGCACACTACTTGTCTGACTGCGGGTAGGACTTCTAATATAACTCCAGTCGGCCAGTCCTCGAGCCGACTAGTCGAACACGGTGCCGGACGGAACAAGTAAATGAAATGACAAGGTCATAAGCATGATACTTTTCATTCATAGATAAGAGATGGCAGTCCCCGAGCCCTCCTCGGGGGGCCTATTGTCTCGTACTTAATACAAAAGTTAGCGTGATACATACTACATTTCAACTGTAAAATCTTCGAAGGAGGTTGGCGTTCCATGGTCAGTCCGACTCCTTGCCAGAGTCATCTCTCTTGCGTGCCTTCGGCTTCTGTGTGTCGATCAGGTAGTAGGAGTCGTTGCCTAGAGCTCTGCTGATGACGAAGGGGCCTTCCCAAGGGGCCGAGAGCTTGTGCTGGCCGGCTGTTCGCTGGATCAGCCGGAGCACAAGATCGCCCTCTTGGAAAGATCTTGGCCTGACCTTCCAGCTGTGGTAGCGGCGCAAACCCTGCTGGTAGATGGCAGACCGGCTGAGGGCTAACAGCCGGCTTTCTTCCAGCAAGTCCACGCTGTCCTCTCGTGCTTCCTTGGCCTCCGCTTCCGTGTACATGGTTACTCGAGGCGAGTCGAACTCGATGTCAGTTGGGATGACCGCCTCGGCACCATACACAAGGAAGAAAGGGGTGAAGCCGGTTGACTTGTTTGGTGTAGTGCGCAGACTCCAGAGGACAGCCGGCAGCTCATCGAGCCAACAGCCGGCTGAACGCTGAACGCTCCAGAGGTACGACCAGTTGGGGCTTGATGCCGGAGAGGATGAGGCCGTTGGCTCGCTCGACCTGGCCGTTTGACTGCGGTTGGGCGACGGATGCTAAGTCCAGCCGAATACCTTGGGCTGCGCAGAAACGTGCCAAGGCTCCTTTGGCAAAATTCGTGCCATTGTCAGTGATGATGCTGTGTGGCACGCCGTACCGAGTTGTTATGTCTGCGATGAATGTCATAGTAGTCAGCCCATTCAGCTTCTTGATCGGCTTTGCCTCAATCCACTTCGTGAATTTGTCCACGGCGACGAGCAAATGCGTCATGCCGCCGCGCGCTGTCTTGAATGGGCCCACCATGTCCAGTCCCCAAACGGCGAAGGGCCAAGTGAGGGGAATGGTCTTGAGTGCCGAAGCCGGCATGTGTTGCTTGGAGCTGAAGAGTTGGCACCCCTTGCAATATTTAACTAATTCTTTGGCGTCATCCAAAGCAGTCGGCCAGAAGAAACCATGGCGGAAGGCTTTGGCGACAAGTGATCTTTAGGCCGCATGGTGGCTGCATTCTCCTTGGTGAATGTCTCTGAGGATTGCAATGCCCTTCTCTTGCTCGATGCACCGTTGGAGGATTCCAGTGGCACTGCGCTTGACTAGTTCTCTGTTGACGATTGTGTATGCTCTGGCTCGACGTTGGACTTCTTGCCTCTGTTTCGTCAGCCGGCAGATCTTGGTTTACTAGGAAGTTGAGGATGGACTGAGCCCATGACGGAGCCGCGGCTTCTCCTACTGCCAATGTGGCTACTGCCACCAGGGTGGGCAGGCTGGGTGGTTAAATGCTGGAGTCGGCCGGCGGCTGTTGTGTTGGTGCAGTCCCTGGGCCGGCTACTGCAGTCCCCGAGCCGGCTACTGCAGTCCCCGAGCCGGTTGCCGAAGTCCCCGGGCCGACTACTGAAGTCCTGGGGCCGCCCGCTTGGTTCTTCGAGCCGGAGCCGGCCGCGTCGGGGTCAGGCGGCACGAAGATGGAATCAGACTCTAGAGACGGCTTGATGGACGGCTTGAGGAGGCGTCATAGAGCGACGCCGGTTGGTATTGCTTGCCGAGTGGAGCCTATTCGAGCCAGGGCATCGGCTGGCTCGTTGTCGGCTCGCGGTACGTGGAGGAACTCGCATCCTTCAAAGTATCCGCTGAGTTGTTGAACCAGGAAGCGGTAGCTCGCCATATTTGCGTCCTTGGCGTCCCAGTCGCCGGATGATTGCTGAACCACCAAGTCTGAGTCACCATAACATAGGATCTGGCGAATGCCGAGTTCTTTGGCAAGCCGGAGCCCGTGTATGAGCGCCTCATACTCGGCCACGTTGTTGGAGGCGGCAAAGTGAATCTGCAGCGTGTATCTGAGCTTGTCGCCTTTGGGAGAGGTAAGGACGACGCCGGCTCCCAAGCCGGTGCGCATCTTGGACCCGTCGAAGTGCATGCGCCAATGGGTGGAGTCGGGAGCCGGCGGCAGGTACTGGGTCTCGGCCCAGTCGACGAGGAAGTCGGCCAGTGCTTGGGACTTGATGGCGGTGCGGGGCTAGTAGAAGATTGTGTAAGGGGCCAGCTCGATGGCCCATTTCGCCACCCGGCCGGATGCGTCCCGGCTGCCTATGATCTCGGCCAGCGGGGCGGTGCATAAGACCATGACGGGATGCTCTTGAAAGTAGGGCTCCAGCTTCTTGGCGGTGAAGTACACGCCGTAACACATCTTCTGGTAGTGCGGGTAGTTCTGCTTTGAAGCGGACAGCACCTCGCTCAAATAATACACCGGCCTCTAGACCGTCTGGGCTCGGCCTTCTTTTGGGCGTTGGATTACGATGACGGTGCTGACCACCCGGCTAGTTGCGGTGATGTAGAGGAGCATGGGCTCTTTCTCAGTCGGCGCCGCCAGGACGGGCGGCGTGGCCAGCATCTTCTTCAGCTCGTGAAAAGCTTGGTCGGCCTGGTCATTCCACTCGAAGTGAGTGCTCTTCTTCATGAGGCGGTAGAGGGGGAGAGCTTTTTCTCCGAGCCGGCTGATGAAGCGGTTCAAGGAGGCCAAGCACCCGGTGAACTTTTGAATGTCTCGAAGCTTGGTGGGGATCGCCATTCTCTCAATGGCCTTGATCTTCACCGGGGTTCATTCGATGCCGCGTTCGGAGACCAGGAAGCCTAGGAGCTGGCCGGCTGGCACTCCGAACACGCATTTCTCGGGGTTGAGCTTGATTTGGAACTAGCGTAGGTTCTCAAACGTTTCCTTGAGGTCTCCCAGCAAGGTGCCGCGCTTCTCCGTCTTCACCATGATGTCGTTCACGTAAACGTGAGTGTTTCTGCCGAGTTGCTTGAGGAGGCACTTCTGCATGCAACGCTGAAAAGTGGCACCGGCATTTCTCAAGCCGAATGTCATAGTCAGGTAGCAGAAGGCTCCAAATGGCGTGATGTAGGCGGTCTTCAGGCGGTCGTCCGGATCCAGCTTTATCTGGTGATATCCTGAGTAAGCATCCAAGAAGCTCAACAGCTCGCATCCGGCTGTGGAGTCTATCACTTGGTCAATCCTTGGCAGGGCAAAGGGATCTTTGGGGCAGGCCTTGTTGAGGCTTGTGTAGTCTATACACATGCGCCACTTGTTGTTCTTCTTTAGCACGAGGACCGGGTTGGCGAGCCACTCTGGAAAGAAAACTTCCATAATGAAGCCGGCTGCCAGAAGCTGGGCTATCTCCTCCCCTAAAATCCTGCGTTTCTCCTCCGATAGTCGGCGAAGGGGTTGTTTGACTGGCTTTGCGTCTTCTCGGACGTGTAATTTGTGCTCGGCGAATTTCCTTGGAACACCCGGCATGTCCTTGGGGGACCATGCAAAGACGTCCCGATTCTCATGGAGGAAATCGGCGAGCTCGCCTTCCTATTTGCTGTTCAGGTTTGCCCCGATGACGGAAACCTCTCTGGGTGCTTGGGGTCAAGAGGTATCTTCTTCGTCTCCTTGGCCGGCTGGAAAGATCCTTGAGCATCATCTCCTTGGGGTCGGGGGACACGGCCGACTGCTTGCCGGCTATGGCCACGACTCGGTCCATCATCTTCTTTTCTTCGGAAATCACAAGGGACTCAGCCAGCCGGCTGCTGGCTGCCGCGCACTCAGAGGACTTCTTGTAATCGCCGGCTATGGTGATGACGCCTTTGGTGCTTGGTATCTTCATCTTAAGGTATGCATAGTGGGGAACTGCCATGAATCTGGCCAAGGCAGGTCGGCCAAGCAATGCATGGTAAGGGCTCTCCAGGTCCACCACTTCAAACCAGATCGCTTCCCGGCGGAAATGCTCCTTGTCCCCAAAAAGTACATCAATCTTGATCTTGCCAATGGGGGCGCAGGACAGGCCGGGTACGATGCCATGGAACACTGTCCGAGTAGGCACGAGCTGCTTCGTCTTGACATTTAGCTTCTCCAGGGTGTCACGGTACAGGATGTTGATGCTGCTCCTGCCATCTATCAGCACACGGGAGAAGCGGGCGACGCGTCTGTTCGTTGCAAGGGTGGCTTCCAGGACCAACGCATAAGAACCGGGAGACGGCATCACCTCTGGATGGTCGGCCCAGCTCCAGCTGATGGGCTTTTCTGACCAATGCATGTGTCCGGCGGGGTTGGCAGCGACCACGCTGACTTCCTGGTGCTCTCGGCGTCTACTGCGCCGGTCTTCGGGCTGGCTTGTAAAGACGATGTAGGTTGCTTGCTCGTCGGGGAATTCGTCGAGCACAGCTCCGACTGCGGGCCGAGCGGCCGGAGGCGGTGGGGCCGGAGGTGGCGGGCCGGCAGGCGGAGGCGGCGTGAGCCCCTCGCCTTTGGAGATTCGGGTGAGCCAATGGCACTTTCGGGTTGTGTGGTTGGACGGCTTCGTGCCGCTGTGGAACTTGCAGGGGGCGTCGAGAGTTTGCTCGTAGGAGAAGGCCGGCTGCCAAGCCGGCCTGCCGCCCTTGGGCTTCTTGGGCGCGGGTCGCCCTTCAGGCGGCACGTCTTCAACTGTGGCCACCTGCCGACTGGCAGAAGGCGGCGCGGGGCCCTTGCGCTTGTGGTCGTTCGAGTGTGGGCGTCGGCCGGAATCCCCAGCCGACGTCTTGGGCGTCGGGTTGAGTACTTTTCCGGGCGTCTACCCGAAGCTCGGTCTTCATCGAGGAGTCGGCGGTGGCGTACTTGTCCGCTATGTCCAGAAGCTCGTCGAGGGTAGTCGGCTCGTCGCAGAGGAGCTTGTGCTTGAGGAGGGTGCCTTCTCGGCATCCGGCTGTGAAGTATTCTATGGCTTGCACCTGTGCACAACCTCGCAAGAGTTGCGGAGCTCGGCCCAATGCATGAGGTAGTCGCGAGTGGACTCGGAGGGGCCTTGTACGCACAAGCAGAGCTGTCTGGGCTTGGGGGCCCGCTTGTAGGTGCTGGTGAAGTTGCGGATGAAAGCTTCGGTGAAATCTAGCCAGCTGTTGATGCTGCGCGGTTTGAGGCTGTTGAGCCAGGTCCACGCCGTGCCTTGCAGCATGAGGGGCACGTACTTCACGGCAACGCGCCGGTTGCCGTTGGCTATGCTAACCGCCGTGGAGTAGTCGATCAACCAATCTTCCGGCTTCACGGAGCCGTTGTACTTGGGCGTGTCTCTTGGGAGCGAGAACCCTTTGGGGAAGGGCTCGTCGCGGATGCGGGGGCTGAAGCAAGGCGGACCGACATCGTCTTCTTCTTCCAGCGCCAGGGATCGCGCCAGGCGGTCGATCCGATGGCGGGCGTCGTTCTCGTCGACTCCTTCGCGGCGACCTAGTCGGGCGCTGAGAGTCGGGTGCACCACTGGCGGCGGGGTGGGATATCTCTCTCCACGGGGTCGAGGCGGAGGCGGGTTGCCCCGCCATTCCATGGCTCGGGCATGTCCGTCCGCGTCTCGCTCGATGGAGATTCGGGTTTGGCTTCGACTGGCAGCCGGCTCTTTCTCGCATCGCGCGCGGTCTCTGCCCGCAGTTGGCGTCCGGGACGTCACGTCGTGATCTCGGCGCGGGGGAGTGCTTTCCGCGCGGGTGTCGGCTTCGTGCCGCTGCGCGGCTGCATCGATCAGCTGTTGGATGCGTTGGGCCATGTGGGGAAGTTCTTCGGCCCCCAGTCCGTCCAGCTCATCTACGGCCGCCTGGGCGGCGCGCAGGTTCTTAAGTGGAGTGGCGTAGACTGGGCGGTCGACCCCCAGCGTGTCGGCGATGACGGCGCCGCGTTGCTTGACAAAGCCGGCCCGGCTTGGCTCACTCGGGGCCGGCGTGCCGAAGGCGGCGCGGTCAGCTTCACGCTGGTAGGCCTCAGTGAGGCATCTCACGGAAGCCAGCCTCCGGCCCTCTGCGAGGAGGGCGAGGCGGCGCGCCTCCAGTGCTTCGTCGTCGGCGTCAGCCGGGAGGGGGGTGGACAAGTCGTGGGTCGCCGCGTGCTGGGCGTCGTGGGCGCTCTCGTCAGCAGCGCCATCGTGGCCGATTACCATCACCTCGGTGGTGACAGCGTCGCAGCCACCGGCTCGGGGAAGCGGGTCGTTGTAGATCGCGACATTGGTGGGGAAGGTGTCGAACGAGGCCGTGTTGGAGTCGACAAGCATCGGATCGGTGGAGCCAACCGACTCCAGATCCACAGCGGGCTCGCTGGAGACATGGAGCTGGCCGAGGAGGTTGGCGAGGTGGTCGGTCCCTGCATCGGAGGCGAGCTCGTCGGAGATGAGGGTCTTGTCTAGGAGATCAGCGAGGCTGCTCGCTGCGCAGGCGTTGGTGACGCCTTGCAGCGCGTCGTGGCAAGCGCCATCGAGCGTGCCGGGCTGGCTACGCTCGCGGGGGAGGAAGAGGGTTCCCGTCCAGAACAGGTCTCCGGACGACAATGCACCTGGCCCCACGGTGGGCGCCAAATGTCGGGTGGTAGGTGCGACATATGCCAACGGGTGGCTTATCATTGTGGGAGCCAGTAGGACATCGCCGGTGCCTGGAAACGGGATGAGGCGAAGACATGCACGCCGGCGAATCTTACCCAGCTTCGGGGCTCTCCATGGAGATAACACCCCTACTGCTGCTCTGCGGGGTCTCCGCATGATCACTAAATGGACAAGTAGCTACACAATGCTCCTTGAGCTGTTCGGTGGGAGGAGAAAGAAGGGCACGGCTAGCTTGCTTCTTCTCCTTGTATGGTGTCTAAGACTAGCTGGGGGTCGAACCCTTTGCATGGGTGCCCCGGGGGTTTTATATAGGCCTACCCCCCAGGGGTACAATGGTAATCCGACTGGGCACGGGGCCCAGCCGTCTGTGACTGCGCTCGCCGGCTTCTGCGCCGGCTGCTGGGGCCCGCCGACTGGTGGGTCCCGCCGGCTGCCGTCCCCTTGGTCGACAGGCAGGCCCCACTGTCCAGGGCCTGGTCGGCGGCTGGTTACTGTTGCTCTATCTTGGTGACGTGGGCTTCGTCGTGGTAGGCGCGACTACAGTGTCGCCGCCTGCGGGGAGCTGGCTCTGTCTTGGGCCGACTGGGGGGAGGCGTGGCCGCCTTCAGGTGTCTCTCTGCCCGAAGGGGCCCACCATCTGTGGGCCGCGTTGGCGGCCCGTCGTGGGTGACACCAGGGTCAGCATGGCAACAGTGCCGTGCCGGATGGGTCATGCCCACTCCGTACGGCGCATTGTGCCAGGTGTGCTCCGGGATTCGGGGGAGGCAGGCTTCACTGTAGCCACGCCCCGTCACATTGCCGCTAGGTGGATGCAAACTCTGAGGGTACGGTCTCGGCCGCTTTATGGGAGCTGGCTTCTTGGAGTCGCCTTCTCGCGGCCGGCTTCTCGAAGCCGGCCCTCCCATGGCTTTCTTCATGAGGGCTAAAGTCTGGCCACCTTCCGAAAGCCGGCCTGGGTGATAGCCAGCAAGGGGAAGGCGGCCCCATGTCTTGGATTCTTGAGGGCCGGATGGGCTCGTAATTTTTTCAGAAGGGCCAGGGGAAGCCGGCTAGGCTACCCATGGCTATTTACTCCGAAAGAGGCCCAGGGTCTTTGCCTATAAATAGGACTAGCCACCCCCAGGGTAGAGGGGGTTCGAGATCGAGAAGAGAGAGAGAGAAGGGTGACTGAACTCCCCCTAGCAGTTGATCCCCTCAGCCAAGAACAGACCCTCGCGAGGCTGTTCTTCCTTGTATTGCTCATCATCACCAGCCCAAGAGGCAATCCACCACACCACACACTGGAGTAGGGTATTACACCACAACGGTGGCCTGAACTAGTATAAACCCTATGTCTCTTGTGTTGTTCTTTCCATAGCTTAGATCTTAGCGAGGTGGAGGGGCGCAGGTAGGTAGAAGGCGAAATCTCCGCACGCACCCCAGTGTTTGAACCTCAAGGGTCTGCTGGAACCCGAAATCCAACAACGAGGACCACCACTTCGAATCCCAACTCAATGCTTAAAGCAGAAGAAGAATTGTTCTCAGGTCATGTTTTGTAGCTATGGTTCATACTCCTTTGCTCTTGCATCACTGTATTTACTCAGACCAACTATTTTCAAATTTGAAGGATGGAATTGAAACTCCAATGGTGCAACAGGTATGTTTTAAACCCATTTCTTTAACTGGTTTGTTGTTGTAACTTCCTCTATGTTGATTTCAGTTTCAATTGAATGAACACTTATGTTCTCATGTCATGCACATTACAGTGTTGTGATTGCTCTATAATTTCCCACACTTATATTTTGTCTATTCTGCTTTGTCTTGAACAAATAGTATTTGAACTGTGTCTCTATCTTGATTTGGCAACAAAAACTAGAATGATATAGACCAGAAAGTGACCATGGTACATAGATATATGTTTGTTTCATGCTATTATCATGTGCACTTTACTACTAAATTGATTTACCAAAATGAGTTTCATATACAACATGGTAAACCTGTGATGTGTCTGCTTGTTTCTCTTTTAGAATGCAGACAAAATATTGGAGAATAGTACCCTGTTATGCAATGGTAAAGGAAGTAATGCAGATAAGGTTCAAGATAGTGAGACATCCTTGTTGGTCTCCAAGAAAGCTGATAAAAACTACCTTGACGACAGTGAGAGAACCCAAAAGTCTTGTCTTGATGTGGTGTTCGAGTTACTGGCCACTACTGCTGGCACAAGCTCTTCGAACTCGCTACCTGAATCAGTTCGTCTTCTTGAGAAGTTGAAATACATCGATCAGATGTGCTGCGACAGGAAGCTGAAGGACTGAGGAAGTCCCTGCAGAATTCAGATGCATACTTTCTGGTGCAACAGCAAGCGCTGGAGGATTTAAGCACCAAACAAGAGAAAGTTAATAAGCTTGCTAAGCATCTCGCCATCATTATGGGTACCCAGGATATTTTTTCTTGAGATCTTCTGAAGTGGTTTCAGTTCTGGACTTGTTTTGCTGTGGCGTTTATTTGCACTGGTCGCCAACTTTGACAACCAGTGTATATGGTATGCTGCTTTGTTCCCTATATTTGCACTGGTGGCAAACTTTGATGCCCAGTGGATGTAATATGTGTAATAGCCGTGATAGCCTAGTGTAAGTTGCTTTCTTATTTATTTCCTTGTTGTCTTGTTTATTTGTTTGCTTGTAGTTAGTGCTGTTCTTTTTCCGCGGTTTGCTAGTGGCCGCAATAACCAATTTTTTTAAACTAGGCCACAATAACCATGGGCTATATCTCCCACGTGTCGAAGCACAACTTAGAGGCATAACCGCATTGTAAGCAATGTCGCAAGTGCGGTAATCTTCACACAACCTATGTAATACATAAGGGAAAGAGATACATAGTTGGCTTACAATTGCCACTTCACACAATTACATGAATAAAGCATTACATCAACCAGATACAGTCAAGGTCCAACTACGGAACCAAAATAAAAGAAGACTACCCCAAATGCTACACAGATCCCGATCGTCCCGACTGGGCTCCACTACTGATCAACTAGAAACGAAACAACATAATGAACACGATCTTCATCGAGCTCCTCCTTGAGCTCGGTTGCGTCACCTGCACGGTTCAACGGCACCTGCAAGCTGGTTTTAGAAGTATCTTTGAGTCACGGGGACTCAGCAATCTCACACCCTTGCGATCAAGACTATTTAAGCTTATAGGTAGGGTAAAAGGTATGAGGTGGAGCTGCAGCAAGCGACTAGCATATTTGGTGGCTAACATACGCAAATGAGAGCGAGAAGAGAAGGCAAAAGCACGGTCGAACCACTATGATCAAGAAGTGATCCTAGAACAACCTACGTCAAGCATTACTCCAACACCGTGTTCACTTCCCGGACACCGCCGGAAAGAGACCATCACAGTAACACACGCGGTTGATGTATTTTAAATTAAGATCAACTTCAGGTTTTCTACAACTGGACATTAACAAATTCCCATCTGCCCATAACCGCGGGCACGACTTTCAAAAGTTCAAATCCCTATAGGGTTGTCCCAACTTAGCCCATCACAAGTTCTCACGGTCAACGAAGGATATTCCTTCTCCCAAGACAATCCGACCAGACTCGGAATCCCGGTTACAAGACATCCTCCACAATGGTAAAACAAGACTAGCAAAGCCACCTAGATGTGCCGACAAATCCTAATAGGAGCTGCACATATCTCGTTCTCAGGGCACACCGGATGAGCCAGACGTCGGGTGGGCTAGCCCAGAGTTGCCCCTGGTAGCGCCGGACATCGCTTATTTTGGACCAACACTTAGACAAGCACTGGCCCGGGGGGGTTAAAATAAAGATGACCCTTGGGCTGGCCTAACCAAAGGGAAAAAGAGGCTAGGTGGCAAATGGTAAAACCAATGTTGGGCCTTGCTGGAGGAGTTTTATTCAAGGCGAACTGTCAAGGAGTTCTGTGGGAGTCCTGGATTAGGGGGTCTCCGGACAGCCGGACTATCTCCATTGGCCGGACTGTTAGACTATGAAGATACAAGATTGAAGACTTTGTCTCGTGTCCGGATGGGACTCTACTTGGCGTGGAAGGCAAGCTAGCCAATATGGATATGTGTATCTCCTCCTTTGTAACCGGCCTTGTGTAACCCTAACACTCTCTGGTGTCTATATAAATCGGAGGGTTTTAGTCCGTAGGATACAACAACTACAACATACAATCATACCATAGGCTAGCTTCTAGGGTTTTGCCTCTCTGATCTCGTGGTAGATCTACTCTTGTACTACCCATATCATCAATATTAATCAAGCAGGACGTAGGGTTTTACCTCCATCAAGAGGGCCCGAACCTGGGTAAAACATCGTGTTCCCTGCCTCCTGTTACCATCCACCTTAGACGCACAGTTCGGGACCCCCTACCCGAGATCCGCCGGTTTTGACACCGACATTGGTGCTTTCATTGAGAGTTCCTCTGTTTCATCGCCTTTAGGCTTGATGGCTCCTACTATCAGCGATGCAGTCCAGGGTGAGACTTTTCTCCCCGGACAGATCTTCGTCTTCGGCGGCTTTGCACTGCGAGCCAATTCGCTTGGCAATCTGGAGCAGATTGAAAGTTACACCCCTGGCCACCAGGTCAGGTTTGGAAGCGTAAACTACATGGCCGATATTCGTGGAGGCTTGATCTTCGATGGATTCGAGCCTCTGCCTTGTGTGTCACGCGGTCACGATGAGTATGATTTAGCACTACCATCGAACAGTGTCCAGGAGATCGCACAGGCAGCCGCTCCGACCCTCAATTCGGAGCCAGTTGCACCGTCCATGGATGGGTCGGTGGACCCCGCCACGGAGGCCTTACCCTCAGCGGCGATCGAGCCAAACATCAACCTTACCTTGCACAAGAGCCGTGTTGTTAAACTGCCAGATCCTTCTCCGGCCACGGACTCCGAACCGCCCGGGCCCGTTCCCATCGAATCCGATTGGGCGCCGATCATGGAGTTTACCTCCGCGGATATTTTTCAGCACTCGCCCTTTGGCGACATACATAACTCATTAAGGTCTCTCTCCTTGTCAGGAGGATCCTGGCCGAACTATGTCCGGCAGGACTGGGATGCGCACGACGAAGAAATTCGCGGCACACCCACCACCCACTTAGTAGCCACTATCGATGACTTAACCGACATGCTCGACTTCGACTCCGAAGACATCGACGGTATGGACGACGATGCGGGAAACGAAGAGGATCCACTGCCCACAGGGCACTGGATAGCCACCTCATCATACAATATATACATGGTGGATACACCCAAAGAAGGCAATGGCCACGAGATAGCGGAGGATGACCCCTCCAAGAAGCAACCCAAGCGCCGACGTCAGCGGCGCCGCTCTAAGTCCCGCCAAAGCAAAAGTGGTGATACCGGCACAGGAGATAATAACACTCCAGATTGTGCCGAAGACAACAACAATCCCCTCCAGCAAGATTTAGAGCAGGAGGATGGAGGAGCCAGCCCTCCTGAGAGAGCAGCAGATGGAGAGAAGGAGGATGATAATTACATGCCCCCCTCCGAAGACGAGGCAAGCCTCGGCGACGACAAATTCGTTGTGCCAGAGGATCCCGTTGAACAAGAGCGCTTCAAATACCGGCTTATAGCCACGGCACATAGCCTTAAGAAAAAGCAGCAGCAGCTTCAAGCTGATCAGGATCTGCTAGCTGACAGATGGATTGAAGTCCTCGCGGTCGAGGAATATAAACTCGAGCGCCCCTCCAAGAGTTACCCAAAGTACAGGTTGCTACCCCGACTGGAGGAAGAAGCGTATGATTCAGCTGATCGGCCACCTCGTGGCCGCGATAGAGAGGCATTCCAGCCAAAAACTCAGCCTGCACCCCGACACCGTTCAAATAAAAAGGCATGGGGAGATACGCCAGACCTGCGAGACATATTGGAGGACAAAGCAAAGCATGCAAGATCGATCTACGGATCACGAGGGCGCGCCACTATGCAAGACGATAAACGTCACGCCGGATATAGTAAAAGTAAATCTGGTCGGGCCGAACACAGCGGGCAAGACCCATTCGAGCTGCTTCGCGATATAGCCCAGTACAGAGGCGCCGCACACCCCTTATGCTTCACAGACGAAGTAATGGATCATCAAATCCCAGAAGGTTTCAAACCTGTAAATATTGAATCATACGACGACACAACAGATCCCGCAGTATGGATCGAGGATTTCCTCCTCCACATCCACATGGCCCGCGGTGATGACTTACACGCCATCAAATACCTCCCACTAAAGCTCAAGGGACCAGCGCGGCATTGGCTTAACAGCTTGCCAGCAGAGTCCATCAGCTGTTGGGAAGATCTGGAAGCCGCATTCCTCGACAACTTTCAGGGCACTTATGTGCGGCCACCAGATGCCGATGACTTGAGCCACATAATTCAGCAGCCAGAATAATCGGCCAGGCAATTCTGGACTCAGTTCCTAACAAAGAAAAATCAAATCGTCTACTGTCTGGATGCAGAGGCCCTAGCGGCTTTCAAACACAACATCCATGACGAATGGCTAGCCCGGCACCTTGGTCAGGAAAAGCCAAAATCTATGGCAGCCCTCATGACACTCATGACCCGCTTTTGTGCAGGAGAAGACAGCTGGCTGGCTTGCAGTAATAACATATCAAAGAACCATGGTACTTCGGATACCAAGGATGGCAATAGCAGGTCACGTCACAACAAACATAAGCGCCGCATTAACAGCGATAATAACGAGGATACAGCAGTCAATGCCAGATTCAAAGGCTCTAAACCCGGTCAGCGGAAAAAGCCATTCAAACAAAGTACGCCGGGTCCGTCCAGCTTGGACCGTATACTCAAGCGCTCGTGTCAAATACACAGCACCCCAGAAAAGCCAGCCAATCACACCAACAGGGATTGTTGGGTGTTCAAGCAGGCCGGCAAGTTAATTGCCGAAAACAAGGACAAGGGGCCACATAGCGATGATGATGAGGAGCCCCGGCAGCCACACATCGGAGGACAGAAGAGGTTTCCCCCACAAGTGCGGACGGTGAACATGATATACGCAACCCACATCCCCAAGAGGGAGCGGAAGCGTGCACTCAGGGACGTATATGCGTTGGAGCCAGTCGCCCCAAAGTTCAACCCATGGTCCTCCTATCCGATCACTTTCGATCGCAGGGACAATCCCACTAGTATCCGTCATGGCGGATTCGCCGCACTGGTTCTGGACCCAATCATTGACGGATTTCACCTCACTCGAGTCCTTATGGATGGCGGCAGCAGCCTGAACCTACTTTATCAGGACACAGTGCGCAAAATGGGTATAGACCCCTCAAGGATCAAACCCACAAAAAACGACCTTCAAAGGCGTCATTCCAGGCGTAGAGGCCCATTGCACAGGCTCAATTACACTGGAAGTGGTCTTCGGATCCTGGGATAACTTCCGAAGCGAAGAGTTAATCTTCGATATAGTCTCGTTCCGCAGTGGTTATCATGCACTGCTCAGGCGAACCACATTTGCGAGATTCAATGCGGTACCGCATTATGCATACCTCAAGCTCAAGATGCCAGGACCTCGTGGGGTTATTCCAGTCAATGGAAACACAGAGCGCTCTCTCCGAACAGAGGAGCACACTACGGCCCTCGCAGCAGAAGCACAAAACAGCCTCTTAAGGCAATCCACCAGTTCGGCGTTTCAAGGCCCGGACACCTTCAAGCGCGCTCGGAGCAATCGGCAAATAGACCGCCTGGCGCGATCTGAGCTCGCGTAGCAATGTGGCCCCCACCCCAGTCCCAGCCAAATGGTGAAACTCGTGCCATGCGTACATAATTACGCATTAAAAATACCATGGGCACAGATGGGGAGGGGGCACAACTGCGGCACGCCCTAAGACGCGGCTTAAACCACACTAGGGGCTTCCCGTTTGGTTATTTTTCTCTTTTTCAGGACCTTAATATCTGGGAACCCTGTCCGGCAGCACTATTGCCGAACACATGCTGCAGCAACCAAGGAGGCAGAAAGCTACGCCACACCACGGAATTCCTAGGTGGATTACAATAACGAGCGAAATATTTGATTTAATACTATTCCTCAGCTTGCCCTTGGAAGGGACATAGTCCCACTCTTTGCTTATCGCACTATCTGTATCATTCTGCTTTAATGCACCTTTTTGAATAAACAATGCATAACATCACGACTATTATTGCATTCTTGTTATA
>NC_057800.1:456632637-456679397 GCF_018294505.1 Triticum aestivum
ACACCAGGGGCTTACGTACCCCACAATATGGTGTGAAAAGTCCGAACACTTTCACAAGTGCGGCACCCCGAACTTATAGCATTATATGCATCAGCTCCGAATCATGTCTTTGGTCAAATGTTGGGTTTGCCCGGCTCCTATGTTTTGGTACCTTACGTTCCTCTCTATCAGCTAAGGTAGCGCTAGGAGAACTACTATGGTTGTGCCCCGATTCTGCCGGGCTTAGCACCTCAGTAGAGAAAGCTAAAACTGACTGTCATGATAAGGCGAAAGACTGGTCGCTGTTCGGCGAGGTTTTCGAGTCCCTAAAGACTTATGCCGCTTAGGGCGAGGGGCCGGCCCTGTCCGGCTTAAAGGCGTGTATCGCGCCCCGAATTCGGCCTTCAGAATACCAGGGGCTTCGCCGAAATTTAAAATTATAGAATTCTATGGCTAAGTGAGAGTGATAAAACATTATGAGTCCGGTTGCCTTGTTCATTGTGCTGAGCACCTCCCTCGAAGGACCCAAACATGGGAACAAGAGTGCTCAGGTTTATCCCGAACACCCCAGCACTCGTGGCATGGGGGTAGAAGCCGAGGACTAGCCATCTCTCAGATTGGATAAACGATCAAACAGAAGGTAATATTTTAAATTCACACAAGTGTTGCATAGCGCATATGAAACAAGTTTTCATCATACAAGATCACACGAGAAAGTTTACTCAAATATTACATCCTTTGAACATTCGTCCGCTACAAGACGGGCACCCTTCAGGACACCCTCATAATAAATCTCGGGGGTGCGATGCTCCTTGCCCTGCGGCGGCCCTTCCTGGATCAGCTTCACAGCGTCTAGCTTGGCCCACTGCACCTTCACACAGGCGAAACCCCGGCGTGCACCTTCGATGTAGATGGACCGCTTGACGACCTCCAGCCGTGGGCAGGCATCCGCAAGCCGCCTCACTAGGCCGAAGTAGCTGTTTGGAAGGGCGTCGCCAGGCCACAGCCGGACTATAAGGCCCTTCATGGCCTGTTCGGCCGCCTTGTGCAGCTCGACCAGCTGCTTTAGCTGGTCGCTCAGAGGCATTGGGTGTTCGGTCTTAGTATACTGAGACCAGAACAACTTCTCCATTGAGCTTCCCTCCTCGGCCTGGTAAAATTGTGCGGCATCCGACACGCTGCGGGGCAAATCTGCGAATGCTCCTGGAGAGCTCCGAATTCGGGTAAGTAATTGGTAATTTACTTTCACATGCTTGCTTTGCATATAGAATGTCGGCGGGGGTGGTAGAGTAGTCCAGAAGGAGAGTTCTCCCCTTCTTGGACCCTTCGGCCTCCCCAGTTGGGGCGGCCTTCATTTTCTTGTCTCCCCTGTCTGGAGGGGGAGCATCCTCTTCTGCCTCCTCGTCTTCAGGGGAGGATTGTGCCGTAGAGTCCTCGGACGGTGAGTCCGACGACGCCTGGCGTCGGGAACTCTCTCGGGTTCCCTTGGCCTTCTTGGTCTTCTCCAGCACCGTATAAGGTGTCTGAGTCAGCATCTTCGCCAGAAGAGCGTCTATGGGCCTTCGGGCAAAGGAGCCGGACAGTCGATCTGTCCGGCCGTCTCCTGCCAGTCCTGTCAAAGGTACGGGAGTTTAGATCCCACATGGAGTCAATCTATAAAAAATAAGTATCCTGTGAAAGGTAAAGCAGCTTACCGCACTGGCTTGGCGCTTCGCGCTGAATCCGCGATCCTCAGTAATGGGAGGGGGGACCTCGACGCTTTTGAACAGCACCCTCCAGGCATCTTCGTGAGTTGTGTCGAAGAGACTATTCAGAGTTTGGTGCTGCGCCGGGTCGAACTCCCACAAGTTGAAGTCCCGTTGTTGGCACGGGAGGATCCGGAGGTGGAGCATGACCTAGACTACGTTGACGAGTTTGAGCTTCTTGTTCACCATGTTTTGAATACATGTTTGGAGTCCGGTCACCTCTCCCGAACTACCCTAGGACAAGCCCTTCTCTTTCCAGGAGGTGAGCCGTGTGGGGATGCCAGATCGGAACTCGGGGGCCACTGCCCATGCAGGGTCACGCGGCTCGGTGATGTAGAACCACCCCGATTGCCACCCCTTTATGGTTTCCACAAAGGAGCCCTCGAGCCATGTAACGTTGCGCATCTTGCCCACCATGGTGCATCCGCACTCCGCCTGGCAGCCGCCCACAACCTTTGGCTTGACATTGAAGGTCTTCAGCCATAAGCCAAAGTGGGGCTTGATGCGGAGGAAGGCCTCGCACACAACGATAAACACCGAGATGTTGAGGATGAAGTTCGGGGCCAGATCGTGGAAATCCAGGCCGTAGTAGAACATGAGCCCCCGGACGAATGGGTGGAGAGGGAATCCTAGTCCATGGAGGAAATGGGTAAGGAACACTACCCTCTCATGGGGCCCGGGGGTGGGGTGAGCTGCCCCTCATCTGGGAGCCGGTGTGTGACGTTGTCGGGCAGGTATCCGACTCTCCTCAGCTTCTTGATGTCTCCCTTCGTGACGGAGGAGACCATCCACCTGCCTCCCACTCCGGTCATGGTTGGGGAAGGTTGAGGTGGGAAGTGCGGACTTGGGCGCTAGAGCTCGAGTGTGCGAAAACGGATGAGCAAAGGAGGAAGAAGGCGTGGATGAAAAGGTGAATCCTTATTCCTTTATATGGGCGGACAAAACTAAGCGTCCCCACTAGCCTGGTAAAACTCGCTTATCCCCCAAGCACCGTAATCGATGGCGCAGTTGGGTTACCCACACCCGTATTGTTGAGAATCCCGTGATAAGGGGACACGATCTCTGCTTAGACAAGACGTGTCAAAAAACTGCCTCGCGTTATGTGCGGGGCTAGTTAAAGGAAACGGTTCGAATAATCACCGGGCCATGACATAATGTCGTGTTGCCAAAACAAGTCAGCAAATTGGATTTGTGGAAATATTATTCTCTCTACAGTGGTATGTGGAACTTATTTTGCAGGGTTGGACACTATCCTTATATTCAAATTCTTCCGTGGTATATTCGGAGGAGGAACCCGCCTTGTAATGCCGAAGACAATGCTGCGCGCCGGACTCATCGTCATTGAAGCCTGGTTCAGGGGCTACTATCGGAGTCCTGGATTAGGGGGTCTCCGGACAGCCGAACTATCTCCATTGGTCGGACTGTTAGACTATGAAGATACAAGATTGAAGACTTCATCTCATGTCCGGATGGGGCTCTACTTGGCGTGGAAGGCAAGCTAGGCAATACGGATATGTGTATCTCCTCCTTTGTAACCGACCTTGTGTAACCCTAACCCTCTCCGGTGTCTATATAAACTGGAGGGTTTTAGTCCGTAGGACACAACAACTACAACATACAATCATACCATAGGCTAGCTTCTAGGGTTTAGCCTCTCTGATCTCATGGTAGATCTACTCTTGTACTACCCATATCATCAATATTAATCAAGTAGGACATAGGGTTTTACCTCCATCAAGAGGGCCCAAACCTGGGTAAAACATCGTGTTCCCTGGCTCCTGTTACCATCCGCCTTAGACGCACAGTTCGGGACCCCCTACCTGAGATCCGCCGGTTTTGACACCGATAGGTTCCCATTATAACCCAACCGTGTAAGGAACGCAAAATCCGGGAACATAACACTGATATGACGAAAACTAGGGCGGCAAGAGTGGAACAAAACACCAGGCATAAGGACAACCCTTCCACCCTTTACCAAGTATATAGATGCATTAATTAAATAAGAGATATTGTGATACCCAACAAAATATCCATGTTCCAACAAGGAAAAAACTCCAATCTTCACCTGCAACTAACAACGCTATAAGAAGGGCTGAGCAAAGCGGTAACATAGCCAAACAATGGTTTGCTAGGACAAGGTGGGTTAGAGGCTTGGCTTAACAATATGGGAGGCATGATGAGCAAGTGGTAGGTATCGCAACATAGGCATAGCAAAAGAGCAAGAAACTAGCAAGCAAAGATAGAAGTGATTTCGAGGGTATGGTCATCTTGCCTGAAATCCCGCAAGGAAGAAGAACCAGTCCATGAAGAAGACAAACAGACGTAGTCGAACGGTTCCTCACAAACGCGACATTATCGGAACCAAACCGAAGAAGCAACACCGGAAAGAAGCACAAAACATAATAAACAACCACCACATATACATGGCATGATGCACAATCAAGTATGATTCATGTCCGGTATAAAGAAGCATGGCATGGCAAAGTGCACAAACAATCCTACAAATTAAGTGGAGCTCAACATGCAACTCCGTTGCATATTGACGAAACACCACATGACTTATTTAGTTCTCTCTCGTTTATGTACCCAACAAGATTAAATGTTGTTAGCATGGCAAGAGGTGAAGCATAATGAAACTACCTATCTAGGCAAGTTTAAATGAGTCCGGAACAACAAAACAACAAGTCCGAAAACTCCTCATGTGCATATTTTAGGTTTGGTACTGATCTTCCCTAAACCATATTTTAGAGTTGTTAAACATGCAAAGAGATGCCACCATGTTAAACTATGCATTTTTCTACCCCATTTACATATAAAGATTATTTAAAACCGAGCTACGGTTATTTAGTTATGAAAGAATTCATTTTAACATGTTATTTAAGAAAATTAATGCAAATAGCAGTTTAAACATTTTAAACATAGATGAAAATGGCATATTATTATTCTACACAAAATTCTAAGCATTTTACATATTAAGTTTGTTTTAATCCGATGCACGGTTCAACAGTTATTAAATGCATGAACATGAGGGTCTTTTCTATAAAACTGCGCAATTCGGGATAATAGGAAAAAACGTTCAGGCAGAAAAAATATTAGAATTCCACTCAGGTTAACATTCCACTCAGGCATGAACATTTTACATCTAGCACTTTTGGTTATGTATTTTACGTCATCTATTGGAGATGCTATTAGAATTCCACTCAGGTTAACGTTGTCTCTCTTGTCCTGCTTCAGCCTCGGTGTCGTACAACTCACCGGAGCTGCTCCAACGATGAAACCCTCCATCACAGCGGAGTAGTACCTCGGGCTCCATCTCCAGGCGCCTAACATATTCTTCCCCTCCTCCGACAACCAAGTCAGTTGGATCATCCTCACCGGCCAACCCAATCACGCTGAGATCGACATGGCTTCGCCAAAGAGGTTGTACACTTGTTGCATCTCTTTTTTACTCTACATGTTATATATATTGTCCACTGAGCACACGCAGTAACATGAAATACGATTAGTTTCTCCTACTATATGACAAGTAGTGAGGTACCAGGCAACTTAGCTATCCGTGATGGACTCTCTTGAACGCCATCATTATTTATCTCTGCGTGTTTGAGATGTGCATTTGTCGATGGGCCTGGGAGTTGAGATAGTACGGCAGTGGCCTGGGTCCAAAGTAGTAGAAGTAGGCAAGTAGCACAAAAACATTTTTTGAGTGTAGATTTTCCTTGCTCAAGCCTGCCTACTAGAATCGCCCATGCTTGAAAGGAAAATTGAAGGAAAAACATAGAAATTGGAAAGTTTCCTATGGTACTACTATTCATGCATTCGGTTCAAAGGAATGGAGCAAAGGAAAACTGTAGGATTTGTTCCTTTAGTTTCTCCTTGAAAGAAAAACCGTACAGATTTTAATTTCCACTTGTCCTCCTTTTCAAATTCCTATTCATGAAGGACAAGACTAAGAGATAGTAGCATAATGGCATTATAACCATGCATTTTCTTGTGGTTTGACTTAATCTCATCATGCTTCTTTGCATCTTGTGATCTTCCAATTCTTGTGAACCAAACACCCAGATTGGCAGAAATCATGTGTTTTTAAATTCTCTGTTTTGCACGTGTATTCCTATCCTATTACTGTGTATTTCCTATCCCTGCATTGTTAGAATCCTCCAATTCAAACGAGCCCTTACAGAATTACTTCTCTTATGGATAGTTGTCAAAGAAAACCTTGTGTGGTTTGTCCTGCTCCTGCTGCGCCTCGTCCACCCAAGCTCAGCTGTTCCAACAACAGAAGGGTCCAGCACAGCAGGGATCCGGCCTCCAGACTGTCTTTCGCCGCCTCAGATCTTTTTCCCCGCCGCCGGCAGCCATGACAACTGCATTACCATCATCAACTGAGCAGATGACCTCGAGGACTACACGGGTCCGCAAGAGAGGTCGCACTCTTTCGTGTTTGCTTACGTTATGCATCACTTAATATTCCATGCTACTTTATCGTCCTGTTCACTGATTAGACTCAGCTCCAAACTAATGGTCAAACTTGAGTTTTTAAATGGTTGTGGGGTACATATCGGGGCCGCAATCAATAGTATATATCTACTATCTGGTTAATCTCTGGTGTCTACTACGAGTTTCATGTTGGGTGGGAAACAGCAGTAATGAAGCCATTATCTGTATTTTTTAACTGAAGCCATTATCTGCCTGCTATCATTGGTTTTGGGTCTATTCACAGGTTGCTACCATCACTCTGGATTTATGCATGCACTCCTTACATAATCTCACTATGTTTTATTCCTATGCATGTCAGTTATTGTACACAATGGAAATGAACATGTAGAGAAAAAGAGATGAGCCTTGTGTGGCAATAAAATTTCATGCAGACGTCGCTCCATGGTAGGCGCAAAGGCAGCCCCCCTCCACCCATTTTGGATTGTAATGGAGAGGAAGATATCTGTTCTGAGGGGGATTCAGAAGGAGAAGACCACTCATATTTACCCCCTGAGGTCTTCGCTCTAACTTGGCATGCTGATGTTGGTTATATCATGCATATGGTGCCTTGCATTGCTTACTTTATACATCAAATATGTCAACTGCTTAGTTTAGACATGCTTTGTGTGAATGCCATCTGTTTAGTTTATTCATCGTTTAGCTAGGCATCATATATGTGAATTTTGCAATGCCATCCTGCTTAGCCAGTCATCTTATATGTGAATTATATCAGGCCATCCTTTTTTTGTTACGTATTACATTTGTCAACAATGTTAGTACATTCAACTACTCTTCGTGTGCATCAGCCATTTGACACGGTGATGGAAAATTCTGGAGTGAAAACAAGGTCTTCAGAGCAGACTATGCTATCTGACGAAGCACATATCTAGCTGGTTACGGATAGCTCCTCGGGGGAGGATTCAGAGACAGATGACCAGTCCTATTTCCCCCCGAGGTGTATGCTCTAACTTGGCAGGGTTATGTTGCTCATATCATGCGTATGGTGTATTGCATTGCTATGTCATTTGATTAGTTTAGACATGCTTTGTGTGGATGCCACCTGTTTAGTGTCTAATTACCATATATGTGAATTATGCATTGCCATCTTGTTGCAAGACATTATATATGTGAATTATGCAATGCTATCTTGTTGCAAAGGCATTATATATGTGAATTATGCAATGCCATGTTGTTGTGCCAATCATCATGTATGTGAATTATATCATGCTATCATTTTTTGTATTACATGTTCCGTTTGTCGACAATGTTTGTATATTCATCTACTCTTCCTGCGCATCAGCCATTTGAAGCGGTGGTGGAAGTATCTGGAGTGAAGAAAGGTATTTCGAGCAGACAATGCTACCTGCTGAAGCAGACATTTTGCTGGATACAGAGAGCTCCTCAGAGGAGGATTCAGAGACTGATGACCAGTCCTATTTCCCCCTAAGGTCTATGCTCAAACTTGGCAGGGTTATATTACCCATGTCATGCATGTTGTCTTGCATTGCTTAGTTTTTACATCATATATGGATTGCCATCTGCTTACTTGCTGACTATACAAATCATATATTTGAATTATATCATGCCATCATGTTTACATACGCAGCATCTATCTGAATTATGGCATGGCAACCCATTTAATAAAAACATCATATAGTTATATCATCTCATCTTGTTTAGTGTTTACAGTCATCATATTTTGAATTATGTCATTCTATCAAGGAATTATATCATGCTATCATGTTTCCATAGGCGGCGTGTATGTGAATTATGGCATGCCAACCTATTTAATAAACACATTATGTAGTTATATCATGTCATCTTGTTTACATAGTCATCATATTTTGAACAATGTCTTTCCATCTTTTTTAGTTAGCCATCATAATGTGAAATTGTGTCATGCTATCCTGTTTAGTTAGCCATCATATATGTGAAATTGTGCCATGCTATCATGTTTGGTTAGACAACATAAATGTGAATTATTTCATGCCCTCTTTTATTCCCCACTATCCATTGCACATGTCTATCATACAATGTCTATACATTCAATTAATTTTCTTGTTTATCGGCCATTTGAATTGGAGAGGGTGATGGCAGTATCTAAGGGAGTAAGAGTTCGGTCTTTAGAAAAGATAGTGCTACCAGTTGATGCAGATAGAACCACGGTTGTACTTGCCCAAGAACTAGCCCCACCACACATAACCCAGACTCTCACAGACTGTACCCTAACCCAGTTGGACAGAGAACCAGCTACACCCCTTCTAACCCCAACCCCAGCAGATAGTAACCCAGTTCTAGTTGACACAGCACCATCTCCACCACAAAGCACCCAAACACGAGCAGTTAGTAAGGGCACTGTAGTGCCCAAAGCACGAGTGTCGGCGTTCTGGGAACGGGGGTCCCCAGACTTGCCTGCCTGCGGCCTGTGATGTGGCTCAAAGGGGGGCCCAGCACGGCCCATCTTCATCAACACAGACCCAAGACCCTCGCGAGGGGCCAAGCCTCGCGGGGCGGACAACACGGAGCTTCCTCAGGCACGGCTTCATCAGGCCGGCTCGCGAGGAGGCGGAGAGATCAAGGCGGGGTACCTCACGAGGTGCCCGTGACACAAGCCATGATGACCAAGGGTGCCAGGCGGGCGCCAGCTCGCGCAGTATCCTCCTTTCCTCTTTGGTGCAAAGGGAGCAAGCGCAGGCAAGAGCATCAAGCAAAGGCACCCGTTTCGGTGCAACGAGACCAAGATCGGCCCAACGGCAGGAAGGAAGTCATTGTGGAGCCCAAGCCAGCGTCACCACCAGAGCCTTTGGCAGGCGAGGACCAACTTTAGTCAGGATAAGTGTACCAGATGTTCCCCTTCAAAATGGCCAATTGTTGGCGCCCTTCCCACTCAATATTTGGGAAGAGGCTGTCGGGTGGTAGGTGCGACATATGCCAACGGGTGGCTTATCATTGTGGGAGCCAGTAGGACATCGCCGGTGCCTGGAAACGGGATGAGGCGAAGACATGCACGCCGGCGAATCTTACCCAGCTTCGGGGCTCTCCGTGGAGATAACATCCCTACTGCTGCTCTGCGGGATCTCCGCATGATCACTAGATGGACAAGTAGCTACACAACGCTCCTTGAGCTGTTCGGTGGGAGGAGAAAGAAGGGCACGGCTAGCTTGCTTCTTCTCCTTGTATGGTGTCTAAGACTAGCTGGGGGTCGAACCCTTTGCATGGGTGCCCCGGGGGGTTTATATAGGCCTACCCCCCGGGGGTACAATGGTAATCCGACTGGGCGCGGGGCCCAGCCGTATGTGACTGCGCTCGCCGGCTTCTGCGCCGGCCGCTGGGGCCCGCTGACTGGTGGGTCCCGCCGGCTGCCAGCCCCTTGGTCGATAGGCAGGCCCCACTGTCTAGGGCCTGGTCGGCGGCTGGTTACTGTTGCTCTATCTTGGTGACGTGGGCTTCGTCGTGGTAGGCGCGGCCACAGTGCCGCCGCCCGTCGGGCGACCGCTGTAGCCTCACCGCGTCTTATCTCCTTAATGGGGCGTCTCCTTCGAGGGAGGCGGCAAGCCGGCTGCGGGGAGCCGGCTCTGTCTTGGGCCGACTGGGGGAGGCGTGGCCGCCTTCGGGTGTCTCTCTGCCTGAAGGGGCCCACCATCTGTGGGCCGCGCTGGCGGCCCGTCGTGGGTGACACCAGGGTCAGCATGGCAACAGTGCCGCGCCGGACAGGTCATGCCCACTCCGTATGGCGCACTGTGCCAGGCGTGCTCCGGGATTCGGGGGAGGCAGGCTTCACTGTAGCCACGCCCCGTCACATCGCCGCTAGGTGGATGCAAACTTTGAGGATACGGTCTCGGCCGCTTTATGGGAGCCGGCTTCTTGGAGTCAGCCTTCTCACGGCCGGCTTCTCGAAGTCGGCCCTCCCATGGCTTTCTTCATGAGGGCTAAAGTCGGGCCACCTTCCGAAAGCCGGCCTGGGTGATAGCCAGCAAGGGGAAGGCGGCCCCATGTCTTGGATTCTTGAGGGCCGGACGGGCTCGTAGTTTTTTCAGAAGGGCCAGGGGAAGCCGGCTAGGCTACCCATGGCTATTTACTCCGATAGTAGTCCCCGAAGCTGATCGAGCTTCGAGGCGGACAAAGGAACGAGAAGCTTGGTCAGCTTCCTATCCTAAAGAGCCGACTTTGCTGGTGTACGCCGATTTCGGGGAGCCCCGCGTCTTGCAGGCGGGAAAGGGGTCGACCTGCATGCTGACCGCGGGCCCTCCCGCGGCCACATGGCAGCGAGATCCTGCCAGCGCACGCGCGCGACGGGACGCCGCCGCAGGCCCGGCCCCGCCACTCCTAGGCCTCAGCCCGAGCGCTGATCTTTTGAGGCCCAGGTGGACCGCTCGCCTTCCCGTGGCGATCTTATTTCGCCATTAGGGCGCAATAAGCGCGGGACGTGGGGGAGTGGGCACGATCGATCCCCATGCTTCCCCACGCCGCGCCTCCTCGGCTCCGCCACGCGAGCCTATAAGTAGGGGGAGGAGGGGGAGAGACAGAGGTTCGCACGCTCTCTCTCGCTCCGCCCCCTCGTCCTCCTCTCTTCCTTTTGTTGCTGCCGCAGCCTCCCGTCTCAGCGCCGTTGTGCCGCCACATCGTCTTGCTCCCATGGCGCTGTCGAGCTCGTGGGACGGCTCCAACGTCCATGAGGACCACGTTGAGTTCCTCCGGCAGACTCGGCGCCTGCCCGACGCCAACCTCGTGCGGGTCCGCCTGGCGCCGAAGACGGAGATTTCGCCGACACCGGAGGAGGGCGAGCGGGTCATCTTCCGCTCGCACTTCCTACGCGGCTTCGGCCTTCCGGCGAGCGGATTTCTGCGCTCCTTCCTCGAGTTCTACAACCTTCAGCCGCATCACCTCACGCCCAATGCGGTGATGCTACTGTCGGCCTTCGTCTCCCTCTGCGAAGGTTTCTTGGGGATGCTCCCCACGCTGGAGCTCTGGGGGGAGTTCTTCCAGAGCAAACTCGGCACCATCGTCGCCGGCGTGCCCGCCCCCTGCGGGGCCTTCCTCGCCATGAGGAGGGCGGGTGAGAACAATCCGTTCCCGCCCATCCCCCTGATCCAGTCGGTGAAGATCTTCTACGTAAAGAATGTCGCCCAGCAAGGAGACCACGTCAACCTGCCGGCTTATGTAGCCGGCCCGCCGGCTGGGAGGCAGCCCTCATGGAGTTTCCGGTCCCGGTCACTGTCTCAGGCCGGGAACGCCGCCGTCTCCCGGCTTCGGGTGATGATCCAGTCGGAAAACCTGAGCGGGGCCGACTTGGTGGCCGCCTTCGTGGAGCGCCGGATATCTCCTCTCCAAAGCCGGCCCCACATGATGTGCCAGATGAGCGGCCGCTTCGACCCAAGCCGGCTGAGCACCAGGAAGATGCCTCATGCGGAGGTATCATATATGGTAAATTATATCTCCTATTGCAAGCTCGCCGAGGACAGGCGATACGGCAAGGTGTCGTATTCTCGCGCCAACCCTCCGCCCGTGGTAAGCTTTCTTCTCTTTCTTCTTTTTGTTGGTAGCCGGCTTTACGTTGGCCGGCTTCTGATCGGTCGGTTCTTCTTAGCAGAAACCCCTTCTTCCGCCGACGACTGGGGCAGCGGGGATAGAGCGCGAGTACACCCCCGACCGCACGGCGGACGACGTCGACGACCCGGATTTGGGGGCGGCCGCCATGGAAGACGCCGTCGTGGGGGACAACGCCGAGCCCAGAGGCACAAGGCTCACCGCCAGCTTCGAGGACTGGCCGGATGACGCCGAAGCCGAAGTCGCCCCGCGTCACCAGCCGGTGGCCGACCATCAAGGCACGGGCTCGTCCACCGTGCCGGCTGCCAGCGGCGGCGCGTAGAAGCGCCGGGCCACGTCGATCCTCTTCGGCAGTCGGCCAAAGAAGTCCAAAGCCTCCACCGCGGCGACCAAGCGAGACGAGGCGGCCGCGAAAGCGGCCCGCTTCCATAAGGCGGTGAAGCAGCCTCAGGCGGTCTCAGCGTAAGTCGTCGGCTGCCTTGTTGCATGCTCTTCATCATTCTCTTCTTGTTCGAGCATTCTTCTTAACTTTTTCCCGCTTGCTGGACAGGGCGCCGCTTTCCCTTGAGCGGGGTCCGGGCGGCTCCGTAGTGGGGCCGGCTGGAGGGTCTTCGAGCTCCCGCCGTGTGGACCCCCACGCCGACCTCAGGGAGGCCACGGAGCGGGAACGCCCGTGAGGCGCGAGAGGAGCGCGAGGCGGCGGAAAGAGCGGCCGCCCAGGCGGCGAAGGAGCAGGCCGACGCGGCAGCCAAGGCCCAGGCGGAGGCGGCGACCGCGGAGACGGAGGCGGAGGGCTCACGCAACCAGCCTCCGCTGCTCGCCATTCCCCTCCGAGCCGTGGCCCCTGACACCCCATTGCCCTTGGCGGAGGAAATCGTCCAAGACCCGCCACTGATGGAGAGGGGGGAGGACCCCGTGGCCTTCGTGAGGAGAGCGCCACCAGCAGTGCCAACCGGAGCGGGCCAAGGCGGCCAATTGTCAGCGGCGCCAGAGGAGCCGGCTGGGGGTGAGCCGGAGGACAGAGCCGGCCTCGAGGTGCAGCCGGTGACGCGCCGGCGCGCAGGGGGAGGCACCGCTCCGCCGGAGTCGCCCCGAGTCGTGGGCGCCGGTCAGTCGGCGGAGGCTCTAGAGATGGCCAGCACCGCCACGTCCGAGTGGACTCCCAGCGGGGGGACTGGCGAGCTGAATGTGGCGGCTCAACAGGTCCGGAGCCGGCTTCAAGCTCAGGCCGCCCTGCTGCAGCAGTACACTTAGGAGTTCCTGTCGACGCGGGCCGCCATCCGGGTGAGTCTTCCATTCTTGGCCGCTTTGATCTCTTGATTTCTTCCGTGGGGGCGCATCAGCGCACCCACTGGGTGTCGTCCCCGAGATTTGGGCCGACTGCTGCGCAGTCGGGTCGGATCTTTCTTGACGGCAACCTTATTTTTGCTTCTTGTCTGAACTCCCAGGAATATCATAACTCCCGTGCTGCCGCCTTCAACTCCCAGGCTCGGGAGTTGGGTCGGAGGACCGACGACCTGGCCGACAGCCGAAGTAAGTACTTGATCTTGTCTGTCTCCTATGGGGGCGCGTCAGCGCACCCACTGGGTGTAGTCCCCGAGATTCGGGCCGACTGCTGAGCAGTCGGGTAGGTTCTTTCTTGACGACTTTTTCCTTATTGGTTTTTCTTTTTCTTTGTCTTCAGGGGCCAACGCCAACTTGAGGAAGGAGCTCGGCGAAGCGCAGGCCGCCCTTCATACCAAGGATGCCAAGTACGCTGCCTTGGTCCAGGAGCGTGATTGCCTGGCCAAGAAGTTGGCCGACCAAGATAAGAGCCACAAGGCGGCCCTGCAGAAAGCGCAGGATAGCGAGGCCGCCCTGAAGGCAGAGTTTGAGACCGAGGCGGCGAGCTAGGCTGAGACCCGGCGAGCACTAGATGAAGGCTTCGGCCGTATCGAGGACTTGATCGACGGTAAGCCGCCTTTCTCGCTCCTCTCCTGCCCCTTGCCGCCTGGGTTTTTGGCTTAACTTGTGCTGCTGCTTATTTTTTTGTGCAGACTACTTCCCCGGCTACTCCGCCTTCGTCGCCCAAAGCATCGAGGCCCATCGCGAGGCGCGCCATCAGGCGGGGGCCAACATCGCGCCGGATGCGAACCGGATGCTTGAGGAGCAGCTCTTGGTTGTCCAGGCGCGGTTGCAGCCGACTCATCGGATGCTTCGCCGGCTCCAACATGCCGGGGCGCAAGTGTTGGCCGCCCTCTGGCCCGGCGAGACGATCCCCCGCACCCCAAGCCGAACTGCCGACTGGCTGGAGGTCGTAGTCGGACGCTTTGAGGCTTGGAAGGCGTCGGCGGCCCGCCTCGGAGCCGGGCAGGCGTTGGAGTTTGTTCGGGCTTGGTACCCAGGGCTGAGCCTGGACCAGCTGCGCACTTGGCGGATGGAGGCCGACGCGGAGCTGGAGGAGGTGAGGCCGGCTATCGCCCAGCGGGCTTTGACGATCGCCGAGTGCACCGACATCAGCGTTTTTGCACCCGAAATCGATGATGACGGTGTTGCCCAGACGGAGGAGTGGTTCGGGCTGAACCCAACGGTGGGCGAGGACTCGGCAGAGGAGATCGCCTCCAACGACAAGGGCGAGGATGACGAAGAGGAGGACGGCGAAGACGTCGAGCCGGCTGGTGGAACAACCGGCCGACCTCAGGCCGACCGTGCCTCCAGCAACGAGGCGCGTGGAAGCGCGCCCTCTGCAGGAGGCGGTGACCAAGCCGAGGTTCGCCAGCCGGCCGCTCCTTCAGCCGGCACAACCGTCTCCGCCAACCAGCCCGGCTCGTCGGTCGCTCCGCCAGCTTGACCTGCCGTCCTTATTTTTCCTGCTTGTTGTCTTTTGAACAATCTTCGTTAAGTTTTCGCAGTTCCACCCACTGGGGGTGTATCCAAACTATGTTGAATGCTGGCCTCTCTGAGGTCTTTTATGTAAATATTATTATGTGCATGTTTGGTTTCCATTCACGTATGCTTTTTATCCTTAGGCCTTTTCCTTTGCCGCCTTCCCTCTTTGGGGAGGCAAGTACTCGAGCTTTCTTGGATTGAAGTGAAGTGAATGGAAACCGGCCGGCCGGCTACTCTGGTAGCCAGTCGGCGGTGGGAGAAAAATCGGCTTTTGTTATATTAGTCCGTTAGTCCCTAGCCGTTTTTCGTGTAGGCGCCCGTTCCTGCCTTTAACTCTTGCCAGCCGGACAGCCGGTTCTTCGAACTGCGACTTTTGGCAAGAGAAGGCTTGGGAGCCGGCACACTACTTGTCTGACTGCGGGTAGGACTTCTAATATAACTCCAGTCGGCCAGTCCTCGAGCCGACTAGTCGAACACGGTGCCGGACGGAACAAGTAAATGAAATGACAAGGTCATAAGCATGATACTTTTCATTCATAGATAAGAGATGGCAGTCCCCGAGCCCTCCTCGGGGGGCCTATTGTCTCGTACTTAATACAAAAGTTAGCGTGATACATACTACATTTCAACTATAAAATCTTCGAAGGAGGTTGGCGTTCCATGGTCATTCCGACTCCTTGCCGGAGTCGTCTCTCTTGCGTGCCTTCGGCTTCTGTGCGTCGATCAGGTAGTAGGAGTCGTTGCCTAGAGCTCTGCTGATGACGAAGGGGCCTTCCCAAGGGGCCGAGAGCTTGTGCTGGCCGGCTGTTTGCTGGATCAGCCGGAGCACAAGATCGCCCTCTTGGAAAGATCTTGGCCTGACCTTCCAGCTGTGGTAGCGGCGCAAACCCTGCTGGTAGATGGCAGACCGGCTGAGGGCTAACAGCCGGCTTTCTTCCAGCAAGTCGACGCTGTCTTCTCGTGCTTCCTTGGCCTCCGCTTCCGTGTACATGGTTACTCGAGGCGAGTCGAACTCGATGTCAGTTGGGATGACCGCCTCGGCACCATACACAAGGAAGAAAGGGGTGAAGCCGGTTGACTTGTTTGGTGTAGTGCGCAGACTCCAGAGGACAGCCGGCAGCTCATCGAGCCAACAGCCGGCTGAACGCTGAACGCTCCAGAGGTACGACCAGTTGGGGCTTGATGCCGGAGAGGATGAGGCCGTTGGCTCGCTCGACCTGGCCGTTTGACTGCGGGTGGGCGACGGACGCTAAGTCCAGCCGAATACCTTGGGCTGCGCAAAAACGTGCCAAGGCTCCTTTGGCAAAATTCGTGCCATTGTCAGTGATGATGCTGTGTGGCACGCCGTACCGAGTTGTTATGTCTGCGATGAATGTCATAGTAGTTAGCCCATTCAGCTTCTTGATCGGCTTTGCCTCAATCCACTTCGTGAATTTGTCCACGGCGACGAGCAAATGCGTCATGCCGCCGCACGCTGTCTTGAATGGGCCCACCATGTCCAGTCCCCAAACGACGAAGGGCCAAGTGAGGGGAATGGTCTTGAGTGCCGAAGCCGGCATGTGTTGCTTGGAGCTGAAGAGTTGGCACCCCTTGCAATATTTAACTAATTCTTTGGCGTCATCCAAAGCAGTCGGCCAGAAGAAACCATGGCGGAAGGCTTTGGCGACAAGTGATCTTGAGGCCGCATGGTGGCTGCATTCTCCTTGGTGAATGTCTCTGAGGATTGCAATGCCCTTCTCTTGCTCGACGCACCGTTGGAGGATTCCAGTGGCACTGCGCTTGACTAGTTCTCTGTTGACGATTGTGTATGCTCCGGCTCGACGTTGGACTTGTCTTGCCTCTGTTTCGTCAGCCGGCAGATCTTGGTTTACTAGGAAGTTGAGGATGGACTGAGCCCATGACGGAGCCGCGGCTTCTCCTACTGCCAATGTGGCTACTGCCACCAGGGTGGGCGGGCTGGGTGGTTAAATGCTGGAGTTGGCCGGCGGCTGTTGTGTTGGTGCAGTCCCTGGGCCGGCTATTGCAGTCCCCGAGCCGGCTACTGCAGTCCCCGAGCCGGTTGCCGAAGTCCCCGGGCCGACTACTGAAGTCCTGGGGCCGCCCGCTTGGTTCTTCGAGCCGGAGCCGGGCGCGTTGGGGTCAGGCGGCACGAAGATGGAATCGGACTCTAGAGACGGCTTGATGGACGGCTTGAGGAGGCGTCATAGAGCGACGCCGGTTGGTATTGCTTGCCGAGTGGAGCCTATTCGAGCCAGGGCATCGGCTGGCTCGTTGTCGGCTCGCGGTACATGGAGGAACTCGCATCCTTCAAAGTATCCGCTGAGTTGTTGAACCAGGAAGCGGTAGCTCGCCATATTTGCGTCCTTGGCGTCCCAGTCGCCGGATGATTGCTGAACCACCAAGTCCGAGTAACCATAACATAGGATCCGGCGAATGCCGAGTTCTTTGGCAAGCCGGAGCCCATGTATGAGCGCCTCGTACTCGGCCACGTTGTTGGAGGCGGCAAAGTGAATCTGCAGCGTGTATCTGAGCTTGTCGCCTTTGGGAGAGGTAAGGACGACGCCGGCTCCCAAGCCGGTGCGCTTCTTGGACCCGTCGAAGTGCATGCGCCAATGGGTGGAGTCGGGAGCCGGCGGCAGGTACTGGGTCTCGGCCCAGTCGACGAGGAAGTCGGCCAGTGCTTGGGACTTGATGGCGGTGCGGGGCTAGTAGAAGATTGTGTAAGGGGCCAGCTCGATGGCCCATTTCGCCACCCGGCCGGATGCGTCCCGGCTGCCTATGATCTCGGCCAGCGGGGCGGTGCATACGACCATGACGGGATGCTCTTGAAAGTAGGGCTCCAGCTTCTTGGCGGTGAAGTACACGCCGTAACACATCTTCTGGTAGTGCGGGTAGTTCTGCTTTGAAGCGGACAGCACCTCGCTCAAATAATACACCGGCCTCTAGACCGTCTGGGCTCGGCCTTCTTCTGGGCGTTGGATTACGATGACGGTGCTGACCACCCGGCTAGTTGCGGCGATGTAGAGGAGCATGGGCTCTTTCTCAGTCGGCGCCGCCAGGACGGGCGGCGTGGCCAGCATCTTCTTCAGCTCGTGAAAAGCTTGGTCGACCTGGTCGTTCCACTCGAAGTGAGTGCTCTTCTTCATGAGGCGGTAGAGGGGGAGAGCTTTTTCTCCGAGCCGGCTGATGAAGCGGTTCAAGGAGGCCAAGCACCCGGTGAACTTTTGAATGTCTCAAAGCTTGGTGGGGATCGCCATTCTCTCAATGGCCTTGATCTTCACCGGGGTTCATTCGATGCCGCGTTCGGAGACCAGGAAGCCTAGGAGCTGGCCGGCTGGCACTCCGAACACGCATTTCTCGGGGTTGAGCTTGATTTGGAACCAGCGTAGGTTCTCAAACGTTTCCTTGAGGTCTCCCAGCAAGGTGCCGCGCTTCTCCGTCTTCACCATGATGTCGTTCACGTAAACATGAGTGTTTCTGCCGAGTTGCTTGAGGAGGCACTTCTGCATGCAACGCTGAAAAGTGGCACCGGCATTTCTCAAGCCGAATGTCATAGTCAGGTAGCAGAAGGCTCCAAATGGCGTGATGAAGGCGGCCTTCAGGCGGTCCTCCGGATCCAGCTTTATCTGGTGATATCCTGAGTAAGCATCCAAGAAGCTCAACAGCTCGCATCCGGCTGTGGAGTCTATCACTTGGTCAATCCTTGGCAGGGCAAAGGGATCTTTGGGGCAGGCCTTGTTGAGGCTTGTGTAGTCTATACACATGCGCCACTTGTTGTTCTTCTTTAGCACGAGGACCGGGTTGGCGAGCCACTCTGGAAAGAAAACTTCCATAATGAAGCCGGCTACCAGAAGCTGGGCTATCTCCTCCCCTACAATCCTGCGTTTCTCCTCCGATAGTCGGCGAAGGGGTTGTTTGACTGGCTTTGCGTCTTCTCGGACGTGTAATTTGTGCTCGGCGAATTTCCTTGGAACACCCGGCATGTCCTTGGGGGACCATGCAAAGACGTCCCGATTCTCACGAAGGAAATCGGCGAGCTCGCCTTCCTATTTGCTGTTCAGGTTTGCCCCGATGACGGCAAACCTCTCTGGGTGCTCGGGGTCAAGAGGTATCTTCTTCGTCTCCTTGGCCGGCTGGAAAGATCCTTGAGCATCATCTCCTTGGGGTCGGGGGACACGGCCGACTGCTTGCCGGCTATGGCCACGACTCGGTCCATCATCTTCTTTTCTTCGGCAATCACAATGGACTCGGCCAGCCGGCTGCTGGCTGCCGCGCACTCAGAGGACTTCTTGTAATCGCCGGCTACGGTGATGACGCCTTTGGTGCTTGGTATCTTCATCTTAAGGTATGCATAGTGGGGAACTGCCATGAATTTGGCCAAGGCAGGTCGGCCAAGCAATGCATGGTAAGGGCTCTCCAGGTCCACCACTTCAAACCAGATCGCTTCCCGGCGGAAATGCTCCTTGTGCCCAAAAAGTACATCAATCTTGATCTTGCCAATGGGGGCGCAGGACAGGCCGGGTACGATGCCATGGAACACTGTCCGAGTAGGCACGAGCTGCTTCATCTTGACATTTAGCTTCTCCAGGGTGTCACGGTACAGGATGTTGATGCTGCTCCCGCCATCTATCAGCACACGGGAGAAGCGGGCGACGCGTCTGTCCGTTGCAAGGGTGGCTTCCAGGACCAACGCTTAAGAACCGGGAGACGGCATCACCTCTGGATGGTCGGCCCGGCTCCAGCTGATGGGCTTTTCTGACCAATGCATGTGTTCGGCGGGGTTGGCAGCGACCACGCTGACTTCCTGGTGCTCTCGGCGTCTACTGCGCCGGTCTTCGGGCTGGCTTGTAAAGACGATGTAGGTTGCTTGCTCGTCGGGGAATTCGTAGAGCACAGCTAAGACTGCGGGCCGAGCGGCCGGAGGCGGTGGGGCCGGAGGTGGCGGGCCGGCAGGCGGAGGCGGCGTGAGCCCCTCGCCTTTGGAGATTCGGGTGAGCCAATGGCACTTTCGGGTTGTGTGGTTGGACGGCTTCGCGCCGCTGTGGAACTTGCAGGGGGCGTCGAGAGTTTGCTCGTAGGAGAAGGCCGGCTGCCAAGCCGGCCTGCCGCCCTTGGGCTTCTTGGGCGCGGGTCGCCCTTCAGGCGGCACGTCTTCAACTGTGGCCACCTGCCGACTGGCGGAAGGCGGCGCGGGGCCCTTGCGCTTGTGGTCGTTCGAGTGTGGGCGTCGGCCGGAATCCCCAGCCGACGTCTTGGGCGTCGGGTTGAGTACTTTTCCGGACGCGTCTACCCGAAGCTCGGTCTTCATCGAGGAGTCGGCGGTGGCGTACTTGTCCGCTATGTCCAGAAGCTCGTCGAGGGTAGTCGGCTCGTCGCAGAGGAGCTTGTGCTTGAGGAGGGTGCCTTCTCGGTATCCGGCTGTGAAGTATTCTATGGCTTGCACCTCGTGCACCCCCTCGCAAGAGTTGCGGAGCTCGGCCCAATGCATGAGGTAGTCGCGAGTGGACTCGGCGGGGCCTTGTACGCACAAGCAGAGCTGCCTGGGCTTGGGGGCCCGCTTGTAGGTGCTGGTGAAGTTGCGGATGAAAGCTTCGGTGAAATCTAGCCAGCTGTTGATGCTGCGCGGTTTGAGGCTGTTGAGCCAGGTCCGCGCCGTGCCTTGCAGCATGAGGGGCACGTACTTCAGGGCAACGCGCCGGTTGCCGTTGGCTATGCTAACCGCCGTGGAGTAGTCGATCAACCAATCTTCCGGCTTCACGGAGCCGTTGTACTTGGGCGTGTCTCTTGGGAGCGAGAACCCTTTGGGGAAGGGCTCATCGCGGATGCGGGGGCTGAAGCAAGGCGGACCGACATCGTCTTCTTCTTCCAGCGCCAGGGATCGCGCTAGGCGGTCGATCCGATGGCGGGCGTCGTTCTCGTCGACTCCTTCGCGGTGACCTAGTCGGGCGCTGAGAGTCGGGTGCACCACTGGCGGCGGGGTGGGATATCTCTCTCCACGGGGTCGAGGCGGAGGCGGGTTGCCCCGCCATTCCATGGCTCGGGCATGGCCGTCCGCGTCTCGCTCGATGGAGATTCGGGTTTGGCTTCGGCTGGCAGCCGGCTCTTTCTCGCGTCGCGCGATGTCTCTGCCCGCAGTTGGCGTCCGGGACGTCACGTCGTGATCTCGGCGCGGGGTAGTGCTTTCCGCGCGGGCGTCGGCTTCGTGCCGCTGCGCGGCTGCATCGATCAGCTGTTGGATGCATCGGGCCATGTGGGGAAGTTCTTCGGCCCCCAGTCCGTCCAGCTCGTCTACGGCCGCCTGGGCGGCGCGCAGGTTCTCAAGTGGAGTGGCGTAGACTGGGCGGTCGACCCCCAGCGTGTCGGCGATGACGGTGCCGCGTTGCTTGACAAAGCCGGCCCGGCTTGGCTCGCCCGGGGCCGGCGTGCCGAAGGCGGCGCGGTCAGCTTCGCGCTGATAGGCCTCAGTGAGGCGTCTCACGGAAGCCAGCCTCCGGCCCTCTGCGAGGAGGGCGAGGCGGCGCGCCTCCAGTGCTTCGTCGTTGGCGTCAGCCGGGAGGGGGGTGGACAAGTCGTGGGCCGCCGCGTGCTGGGCGTCGTGGGCGCTCTCGTCAGCAGCGCCATCGTGGCCGATTACCATCACCTCGGTGGTGACAGCGTCGCAGCCACCGGCTCGGGGAAGCGGGTCGTTGTAGATCGCGACATTGGTGGGGAAGGTGTCGAACGAGGCCGTGTCGGAGTCGACAAGCATCGGATCGGTGGAGCCAACCGACTCCAGATCCACAGCGGGCTCGCTGGAGACATGGAGCTGGCCGAGGAGGTTGGCGAGGTGGTCGGTCCCTGCATCGGAGGCGAGCTCATCGGAGATGAGGGTCTTGTCGAGGAGATCAGCGAGGCTGCTCGCTGCGCAGGCGTTGGTGATGCCTTGCAGTGCGTCGTGGCAAGCGCCATCGGGCGTGCCGGGCTAGCTACGCTCGCGGGCGAGGAAGAGGGTTCCCGTCCAGAATAGGTCTCCGGACGACGGTGCACCTGGCCCCACAGTGGGCGCCAAATGTCGGGTGGTAGGTGCGACATATGCCAACGGGTGGCTTATCATTGTGGGAGCCAGTAGGACATCGCCGGTGCCTGGAAACGGGATGAGGCGAAGACATGCACGCCGGCGAATCTTACCCAGCTTCGGGGCTCTCCATGGAGATAACACCCCTACTGCTGCTCTGCGGGGTCTCCGCATGATCACTAAATGGACAAGTAGCTACACAATGCTCCTTGAGCTGTTCGGTGGGAGGAGAAAGAAGGGCACGGCTAGCTTGCTTCTTCTCCTTGTATGGTGTCTAAGACTAGCCGGGGGTCGAACCCTTTGCATGGGTGCCCCGGGGGTTTTATATAGGCCTACCCCCCAGGGGTACAATGGTAATCCGACTGGGCGCGGGGCCCAGCCGTCTGTGACTGCGCTCGCCGGCTTCTGCGCCGGCTGCTGGGGCCCGCCGACTGGTGGGTCCTGCCGGCTGCCGGCCCCTTGGTCGACAGGAAGGCCCCACTGTCCAGGGCCTGGTCGGCGGCTGGTTACTGTTGCTCTATCTTGGTGACGTGGGCTTCGTCGTGGTAGGGGCGACTACAGTGCCGCCGCCCGTCGGGCGACCGCTGTAGCCTCACTGCGTCTTGTCTCCTTAATGGGGCATCTCCTTCGAGGGAGGCGGCAAGCCGGCTGCGGGGAGCTGGCTCTGTCTTGGGCCGACTGGGGGGAGGCGTGGCCGCCTTCAGGTGTCTCTCTGCCCGAAGGGGCCCACCATTTGTGGGCCGCGTTGGCGGCCCGTCGTGGGTGACACCAGGGTCAGCATGGCAACAGTGCCGCGCCGGATGGGTCATGCCCACTCCGTACGGCGCATTGTGCCAGGTGTGCTCCGGGATTCGGGGGAGGCAGGCTTCACTGTAGCCACGCCCCGTCACATCGCCGCTAGGTGGATGCAAACTCTGAGGGTACGGTCTCGGCCGCTTTATGGGAGCCGGCTTCTTGGAGTCGGCCTTCTCGCGGCCGGCTTCTCGAAGCCGGCCCTCCCATGGCTTTCTTCATGAGGGCTAAAGTCGGGCCACCTTCCGAAAGCCGGCCTGGGTGATAGCCAGCAAGGGGAAGGCGGCCCCATGTCTTGGATTCTTGAGGGCCGAATGGGCTCGTAATTTTTTCAGAAGGGCCAGGGGAAGCCGGCTAGGCTACCCATGGCTATTTACTCCGACAGAGGCCCATGGCCTTTGCCTATAAATAGGACTAGCCACCCCCAGGGTAGAGGGGGTTCGAGATCGAGAAGAGAGAGAGAGAAGGGTGACTGAACTCCTCCTAGCAGTTCATCCCGTCAGCAAAGAACAGACCCTCGCGAGGCTGTTCTTCCTTGTATTGCTCATCATCACCAGCCCAAGAGGCAATCCACCACACCACACACTGGAGTAGGGTATTACACCACAACGGTGGCCCGAACTAGTATAAACCCTGTGTCTCTTGTGCTGTTCTTTCCATAGCTTAGATCTTAGCGAGGCGGAGGGGCGCAGGTAGGTAGAAGGCGAAATCTCCGCGCGCACCCCAGTGTTTGAACCTCAAGGGTCTGCTGGAACCCGAAATCCAACAACGAGGACCACCACTTCGAATCCCAACTCAATGCTTAAAGCAGAAGAAGAATTGTTCTCAGGTCAGGTTTTGTAGCTATGGTTCATACTCCTTTGCTCTTGCATCACTGTATTTACTCAGACCAACTATTTTAAAATTTGAAGGATGGAATTGAAACTCCAATGGTGCAACAGGTATGTTTTAAACCCATTTCTTTAACTGGTTTGTTGTTGTAACTTGCTCTATGTTGATTTCAGTTTCAATTGAATGAACACTTATGTTCTCATGTCATGCACATTACAGTGTTGTTATTGCTCTATAATTTCCCACACTTATATTTTGTCTATTCTGCTTTGTCTTGAACAAATAGTATTTGAACTGTGTCTCTATCTTGATTTGGCAACAAAAACTAGAATGATATAGACCAGAAAGTGACCATGGTACATAGATATATGTTTGTTTCATGATGTTATCATGTGCACTTTACTACTAAATTGATTTACCAAAATGAGTTTCATATACAACATGGTAAACCTGTGATGTGTCTGCTTGTTTCTCTTTTAGAATGCAGACAAAATATTGGAGAATAGTACCCTGTTATGCAATGGTAAAGGAAGTAATGCAGATAAGGTTCAAGATAGTGAGACATCCTTGTTGGTCTCCAAGAAAGCTGATAAAAACTACCTTGACGACAGTGAGAGAACCCAAAAGTCCTGTCTTGATGTGGTGTTCGAGTTACTGGCCACTACTGCTGGCACAAGCTCTTCGAACTCGCTACCTGAATCATTTCGTCTTCTTGAGAAGTTGAAATACATTGATCAGATGTGCTGCGACAGGAAGCTGAAGGACTGAGGAAGTCCCTACAGAATTCAGATGCATACTTTCTGGTGCAACAGCAAGCGCTGGAGGATTTGAGCACCAAACAAGAGAAAGTTAATAAGCTTGCTAAGCATCTCGCCATCATTATGGGTACCCAGGATATTTTTTCTTGAGATCTTCTGAAGTGGTTTTAGTTCTGGACTTGTTTTGCTGCGGCGTTTATTTGCAATGGTCGCCAACTTTGACAACCAGTGTATATGGTATGCTGCTTTGTTCCCTATATTTGCACTGGTGGCAAACTTTGATGCCCAGCGGATGTAATATGTGTAATAGCCGTGATAGCCTAGTGTAAGTTGCTTTCTTATTTATTTCCTTGTTGTCTTGTTTATTTGTTTGCTTGTAGTCAGTGCTGTTCTTTTTCCGCGGTTTGCAAGTGGCCGCAATAACCAATTTTTTTAAACTAGGCCACAATAACCATGGGCTACATATTTACTGTAGTTACCATGGGCCTCCTACGGGACGTAGAAACAATGGGCCTTCTCAGGGCCATAGAAAGAATGGGCCTTCTACGGGTCGTAGCATCAATGGGCCTTCTACGTGTCGTATGATCGACAGGCCAAACATGGGCCAATAACAGACCGCATTATGGGCTGTAAACGGGCTAGATTTGGAATCGTCCGTTCAGGGGCTGATAATAATAGGCCGTCGTTAATCGGCCGTATTTGATGACATTATGAAAACGGCCCAGCGGAGTAACGGGCCGCAAACGGGCCGATTGTAACTGCGGGCTGAATTTGGCCCACAGGCAGAAAAGGCCAGTGACGGGCTGTAAGTAGCCGAATGCTGGAAATGATCCCAAGAATAAATGGGCCCTGAGAAGGCCAAAAGATAACACGGGTTGGAAACGGCCCAATGGAATAATGGGTCGTTAATGGGTATAAAGGGGTACACTGTTCATTGCGGGCCAGATTCACCATGGCCCGTTAATGGGCCAAGAGTTACAAATGGTCTCGTTTGGGCTGAAAGACATCATGGGCCATACATGGGACGAAAGTTACAACAGGCTGGAATCATATTGGAAGGCCTAGATGAAGCTACTGGGCTTCACTCGGATAGACCGTAACGGGTCATGGGTTAGCGGACCGTAAATGGGCTACATATGAATAGGACGTTAATAGGCTTTCCGCGGGCTGGCCCATTACCTTTTGACCAAGTCAAACGGGCCAGCCTTTTCACCGGAATGGGCCTCTTGTAACGCCCACGATGCGGCTATATCTCCCACGTGTCGAAGCACAACTTAGAGGCATAACCGCATTGTAAGCAATGTCGCAAGTGCGGTAATCTTCACACAACCTATGTAATACATAAGGGAAAGAGATACATAGTTGGCTTACAATTGCCACTTCACACAATTACATGAATAAAGCATTACATCAACCAGATACAGTCAAGGTCCAACTACGGAACCAAAATAAAAGAAGACTACCCCAAATGCTACACAGATCCCGATCGTCCCGACTGGGCTCCACTACTGATCAACTAGAAACGAAACAACATAATGAACACGATCTTCATCGAGCTCCTCCTTGAGCTCGGTTGCGTCACCTGCACGGTTCAACGGCACCTGCAAGCTGGTTTTAGAAGTATCTTTGAGTCACGGGGACTCAGCAATCTCACACCCTTGCGATCAAGACTATTTAAGCTTATAGGTAGGGTAAAAGGTATGAGGTGGAGCTGCAGCAAGCGACTAGCATATTTGGTGGCTAACATACGCAAATGAGAGCGAGAAGAGAAGGCAAAAGCAGGGTCGAACCACTATGATCAAGAAGTGATCCTAGAACAACCTACGTCAAGCATTACTCCAACACCGTGTTCACTTCCCGGACACCGCCGGAAAGAGACCATCACAGTAACACACGCGGTTGATGTATTTTAAATTAAGATCAACTTCAGGTTTTCTACAACCGGACAATAACAAATTCCCATCTGCCCATAACCGTGGGCATGGCTTTCGAAAGTTCAAATCCCTATAGGGTTGTCCCAACTTAGCCCATCACAAGTTCTCACGGTCAACGAAGGATATTCCTTCTCCCAAGACAGTCCGACCAGACTCGGAATCCCGGTTACAAGACATCCTCCACAATGGTAAAACAAGACTAGCAAAGCCACCTAGATGTGCCGACAAATCCTAATAGGAGCTGCACATATCTCGTTCTCAGGGCACACCGGATGAGCCAGACGTCGGGTGGGCTAGCCCAGAGTTGCCCCTGGTAGCTCCGGACATCGCTCGGTTTGGACCAACACTTAGACAAGCACTGGCCCGGGGGGGTTAAAATAAAGATGACCCTTGGGCTGGCCTAACCCAAGGGAAAAAGAGGCTAGGTGGCAAATGGTAAAACCAATGTTGGGCCTTGCTGGAGGAGTTTTATTCAAGGCGAACTGTCAAGGGGTTCTGTGGGAGTCCTGGATTAGGGGGTCTCTGGACAGCCGGACTATCTCCATTGGCCGGACTGTTAGACTATGAAGATACAAGATTGAAGACTTCGTCTCGTGTCCGGATGGGACTCTACTTGGCGTGGAAGGCAAGCTAGCCAATACGGATATGTGTATCTCCTCCTTTGTAACCGGCCTTGTGTAACCCTAACACTCTCTGGTGTCTATATAAATCGGAGGGTTTTAGTCCGTAGGATACAACAACTACAACATACAATCATACCATAGGCTAGCTTCTAGGGTTTTGCCTCTCTGATCTCGTGGTAGATCTACTCTTGTACTACCCATATCATCAATATTAATCAAGTAGGACGTAGGGTTTTACCTCCATCAAGAGGGCCCGAACCTGGGTAAAACATCGTGTTCCCTGCCTCCTGTTACCATCCACCTTAGACGCACAGTTCGGGACCCCCTACCCGAGATCCGCCGGTTTTGACACCGACATTGGTGCTTTCATTGAGAGTTCCTCTGTTTCATCGCCTTTAGGCTTGATGGCTCCTACTATCAGCGATGCAGTCCAGGGTGAGACTTTTCTCCTCGGACAGATCTTCGTCTTCGGCGGCTTTGCACTGCGAGCCAATTCGCTTGGCAATTTGGAGCAGATTGAAAGTTACACCCCTGGCCACCAGGTCAGGTTTGGAAGCGTAAACTACACGGTCGATATCCGTGGAGGCTTGATCTTCGATGGATTCGAGCCTCTTCCTTGTGTGTCACGCGGTCACGATGAGTATGATTTAGCACTACCATCGGACAGTGTCCAGGAGATCGCACAGGCAGCCGCTCCGACCCTCAATTCGGAGCCAGTTGCACCGTCCATGGATGGGTCGATGGACCCCGCCACGGAGGCCTTACCCTCAGCGGCGATCGAGCCAAACATCAACCTTAGCTTGCACAAGAGCCGTGTTGTTAAACTGCCAGATCCTTCTCCGGCCACGGACTCCGAACCGCCCGGGCCCGTTCCCATCGAATCCGATTGGGCGCCGATCATGGAGTTTACCTCCGCGGATATTTTTCAGAACTCGCCCTTTGGCGACATACATAACTCATTAAGGTCTCTCTCCTTGTCAGGAGGATCCTGGCCGAACTATGTCCGGCAGGACTGGGATGCGCACGACGAAGAAATTCGTGACACACCCACCACCCACTTAGTAGCCACTATCGATGACTTAACCGACATGCTCGACTTCGACTCCTAAGACATCGACGGTATGGACAACGATGCGGGAAACGAAGAGGATCCACTGCCCACAGGGCACTGGACAGCCACCTCATCATACAATATATACATGGTGGATACACCCAAAGAAGGCAATGGCCACGAGATAGCGGAGGATGACCCCTCCAAGAAGCAACCCAAGCGCCGACGTCAGCGGCGCCGCTCTAAGTCCCGCCAAAGCAAAAGTGGTGATACCGGCACAGGAGATAATAACACTCCAGATTGTGCCGAAGACAACAACAATCCCCTCCAGCAAGATTTAGAGCAGGAGGATGGAGGAGCCAGCCCTCCTGAGAGAGCAGCAGATGGAGAGAAGGAGGGTGATAATTACATGCCCCCCTCTGAAGACGAGGCAAGCCTCGGCGACAACGAATTCGTTGTGCCAGAGGATCCCGTCGAACAAGAGCGCTTCAAATACCGGCTTATAGCCACGGCACATAGCCTTAAGAAAAAGCAGCAGCAGCTTCAAGCTGATCAGGATCTGCTAGCTGACAGATGGATTGAAGTCCTCGCGGCCGAGGAATATAAACTCGAGCGCCCCTCCAAGAGTTACCCAAAGTACAGGTTGCTACCCCGACTGGAGGAAGAAGCGTATGATTCAGCTGATCGGCCACCTCGTGGCCGCGATAGAGAGGCATTCCAACCAAAAAATCAGCCTGCACCCCGACGCCGTTCAAATAAAAAGGCATGGGGAGATACGCCAGACCTGCGAGACATATTGGAGGACAAAGAAAAGCATGCAAGATCGATCTACGGATCACGAGGGCGCGCCACTATGCAAGACGATAAACGTCACGCCGGATATAGTAAAAGTAAATCTGGTCGGGCCGAACACAGCGGGCAAGACCCATTCGAGCTGCTTCGCGATATAGCCCAATACAGAGGCGCCGCACACCCCTTATGCTTCACAGACGAAGTAATGGATCATCAAATCCCAGAAGGTTTCAAACCTGTAAATATTGAATCATACGACGACACAACAGATCCCGCAGTATGGATCAAGGATTTCCTCCTCCACATCCACATGGCCCGCGGTGATGACTTACACGCCATCAAATACCTCCCACTAAAGCTCAAGGGACCAGAGCGGCATTGGCTTAACAGCTTGCCAGCAGAGTCCATCAGCTGTTGGGAAGATCTAGAAGCCGCATTCCTCGACAACTTTCAGGGCACTTATGTGCGGCCACCAGATGCCGATGACTTGAGCCACATAATTCAGCAGCCAGAAGAATCGGCCAGGCAATTCTGGACTCAGTTCCTAACAAAGAAAAATCAAATCGTCTACTGTCCGGATGCAGAGGCCCTAGCGGCTTTCAAACACAACATCCATGACGAATGGCTAGCCCGGCACCTTGGTCAGGAAAAGCCAAAATCTATGGCAGCCCTCATGACACTCATGACCCGCTTTTGTGCAGGAGAAGACAGCTGGCTGGCTCGCAGTAATAACATATCAAAGAACCATGGTACTTCGGATACCAAGGATGGCAATAGCAGGTCACGTCACAACAAACATAAGCGCCGCATTAACAGCGATAATAACGAGGATACGGTAGTCAATGCCAGATTCAAAGGCTCTAAACCCGGTCAGCGGAAAAAGCCATTCAAACAAAGTACACCGGGTCCGTCCAGCTTGGACCGTATACTCGAGCGCTCGTGTCAAATACACAGCACCCCAGAAAAGCCAGCCAATCACACCAACAGGGATTGTTGGGTGTTCAAGCAGGCCGGCAAGTTAATTGCCGAAAACAAGGACAAGGGGCCACATAGCGATGATGAGGAGGAGCCTCGGCAGCCACACATCGGAGGACAGAAGAGGTTTCCCCCACAAGTGCGGACGGTGAACATGATATACGCAACCCACATCCCCAAGAGGGAGCGGAAGCGTGCACTCAGGGACGTATATGCGTTGGAGCCAGTCGCCCCAAAGTTCAACCCATGGTCCTCCTATCCGATCACTTTCGATCGCAGGGACAATCCCACTAGTATCCGTCATGGCGGATTCGCCGCACTGGTTCTGGACCCAATCATTGACGGATTTCACCTCACTCGAGTCCTTATGGATGGCGGCAGCAGCCTGAACCTACTTTATCAGGACACGGTGTGCAAAATGGGTATAGACCCCTCAAGGATCAAACCCACAAAAAACGACCTTCAAAGGCGTCATTCCAGGCGTAGAGGCCCATTGCACAGGCTCAATTACACTGGAAGTGGTCTTCGGATCCCGGGATAACTTCCGAAGCGAAGAGTTAATCTTCGATATAGTCCCGTTCCGCAGTGGTTATCATGCACTGCTCAGGCGAACCGCATTTGCGAGATATAATGCGGTACCGCATTATGCATACCTCAAGCTCAAGATGCCAGGACCTCGTGGGGTTATTCCAGTCAATGGAAACACAGAGCGCTCTCTCCGAACAGAGGAGCACACTACGGCCCTCGCAGTAGAAGCACAAAACAGCCTCTTAAGGCAATCCACCAGTTCGGCGTTTCAAGGCCCGGACACCTTCAAGCGCGCTCGGAGCAATCGGCAAATAGACCGCCTGGCGCGATCTGAGCTCGCGTAGCAATGTGGCCCCCACCCCAGTCCCAGCCAAATGGTGAAACTCGTGCCATGCGAACATAATTACGCATTAAATATACCATGGGCACAGATGGGGAGGGGGCACAACTGCGGCACGCCCCAAGACGCGGCTTAAACCACACTAGGGGCTTCCCGTTTGGTTATTTTTCTCTTTTTCAGGACCTTAATATCTGGGAACCCTGTCCGGCAGCACTATTGCCGAACACATGCTGCAGCAACCAAGGAGGCAGAAAGCTACGTCACACCACGGAATTCCTAGGTGGATTACAATAACGAGCGAAATATTTGATTTAATACTATTCCTCAGCTTGCCCTTGGAAGGGACATAGTCCCACTCTTTGCTTATCGCACTATCTGTATCATTCTGCTTTAATGCACCTTTTTGAATAAACAATGCATAACATCACGACTATTATTGCATTCTTGTTATATATATATATGTGTGTGTGTGTGTGTGTGTGTGTTCATTGACGACGCCTTGCAACCGTACACTTTGGTACGGCGAATACACCAGGGGCTTACGTACCCCACAATATGGTGTGAAAAGTCCGAACACTTTCACAAGTGTGGCACCCCGAACTTATAGCATTATATGCATCAGCTCCAAATCATGTCTTTGGTCAAATGTTGGGTTTGCCCGGCTCCTATGTTTTGGTACCTTACGTTCCTCTCTATCGGCTAAGGTAGCGCTAGGAGAACTACTATGGTTGTGCCCCGATTCTGCCGGGCTTAGCACCTCAGTAGAGAAAGCTAAAACTGACTGTCATGATAAGGCGAAAGACTGGTCGCTGTTCGGCGAGGTTTTCGAGTCCCTAAAGACTTATGCCGCTTAGGGCGAGGGGCCGGCCCTGTTCGGCTTAAAGGCGTGTATCGCGCCCCGAATTCGGCCTTCAGAATACCAGGGGCTTCGCCGAAATTTAAAATTATAGAATTATATGGCTAAGTGAGAGTGATAAAACATTCTTAGTCCGGTTGCCTTGTTCATTGTGCTGAGCACCTCCCTCGAAGGACCCAAACATGGGAACAAGAGTGCTCAGGTTTATCCCGAACACCCCAGCACTCGTGGCATGGGGGTAGAAGCCGAGGACTAGCCATCTCTCAGATTGGATAAATGATCAAACAGAAGGTAATATTTTAAATTCACACAAGTGTTGCATAGCGCATATGAAACAAGTTTTCATCATACAAGATCACACGAGCAAGTTTACTCAAATATTACATCCTTTGAACATTCGTCCGCTACAAGACGGGCACCCTTCAGGACACCCTCATAATAAATCTCGGGGGTGCGATGCTCCTTGCCCTGCGGCGGCCCTTCCTGGATCAGCTTCACAGCGTCTAGCTTGGCCCACTGCACCTTCACATAGGCGAAACCCCGGCGTGCACCTTCGATGTAGACGGACCACTTGACGACCTCCAGCCGTGGGCAGGCATCCGCAAGCCACCTCACTAGGCCGAAGTAGCTGTTCGGAAGGGCGTCGCCAGGCCACAGCCGGACTATAAAGCCCTTCATGGCCTGTTCGGCCGCCTTGTGCAGCTCGACCAGCTGCTTTAGCTGGTCGCTCAGAGGCATTGGGTGTTCGGTCTCAGTATACTGAGACCAGAACAGCTTCTCCATTGAGCTTCCCTCCTCGGCCTGGTAAAATTGTGCGGCATCCGACACGCTGCGGGGCAAATCTGCGAATGCTCCTGGAGAGCTCCGAATTCGGGTAAGTAATCGGTAATTTACTTTCACATGCTTGCTTTGCATATAGAATGTCGGCGGCGGTGGTAGAGTAGTCCAGAAGGAGAGTTCTCCCCTTCTTGGACCCTTCGGCCTCCCCAGTTGGGGCGGCCTTCATTTTCTTGTCTCCCCTGTCTGGAGGGGGAGCATCCTCTTCTGCGTCCTCGTCTTCGGGGGAGGATTGCGCCGTAGAGTCCTCGGACGGTGAGTCCGACGACGCCTGGCGTCGGGAACTCTTTCGAGTTCCCTTGGCCTTCTTGGTCTTCTCCAGCACCGTATAAGGTGTCGGAGTCAGCATCTTCACCAGAAGAGCGTCTGCTGGGCCTTCGGGCAAAGGAGCCGGACAGTCGATCTGTCCGGCCGTCTCCTGCCAGTCCTGTCAAAGGTACGGGAGTTTAGATCCCACATGCAGTCAATCTATAAAAAATAAGTATCCTGTGAAAGGTAAAGCAGCTTACCGCATTGGCTTGGCGCTTCGCGCTGAATCCGCGATCCTCAGTAATGGGAGGGGGGACCTCGACGCTTTTGAACAGCACCCTCCAGGCATCTTCGTGAGTTGTGTCGAAGAGACTATTCAGAGTTTGGTGCTGCGCCGGGTCGAACTCCCACAAGTTGAAGTCCCGTTGTTGGCATGGGAGGATCCGGAGGTGGAGCATGACCTAGACTACGTTGACGAGTTTGAGCTTCTTGTTCACCATGTTTTGAATACATGTTTGGAGTCCGGTCAGCTCTCCCGAACTACCCTAGGACAAGCCCTTCTCTTTCCAGGAGGTGAGCCGTGTGGGGATGCCAGATCGGAACTCGGGGGCCACTGCCCATGCAGGGTCACGCGGCTCGGTGATGTAGAACCACCCCGATTGCCACCCCTTTATGGTTTCCACAAAGGAGCCCTCGAGCCATGTAACGTTGGGCATCTTGCCCACCATGGCGCCTCCGCACTCCGCCTGGCAGCCGCCCACAACCTTTGGCTTGACATTGAAGGTCTTCAGCCATAAGCCAAAGTGGGGCTTGATGCGGAGGAAGGCCTCGCACACAACGATAAACGCCGAGATGTTGAGGATGAAGTTCGGGGCCAGATCGTGGAAATCCAGGCCGTAGTAGAACATGAGCCCCCGGACGAATGGGTGGAGAGGGAATCCTAGTCCATGGAGGAAATGGGTAAGGAACACTACCCTCTCATGGGGCCCGGGGGTGGGGATGAGCTGCCCCTCATCTGGGAGCCGGTGTGTGACGTCGTCGGGCAGGTATCCGACTCTCCTCAGCTTCTTGATGTCTCCCTTCATGACGGAGGAGACCATCCACCTGCCTCCCACTCCGGTCATGGTTGGGGAAGGTTGAGGTGGGAAGTGCGGACTTGGGCGCTAGAGCTCGAGTGTGCGAAAACGGATGAGCAAAGGAGGAAGAAGGCGTGGATGAAAAGGTGAATCCTTATTCCTTTATATGGGCGGACAAAACTAAGCGTCCCCACTAGCCTGGTAAAACTCGCTTATCCCCCAAGCACCGTAATCGATGGCGCAGTTGGGTTACCCACACCCGTATTGTTGTGAATCCCGTGATAAGGGGACACGATCTCCGCTTAGACAAGACGTGTCAAAAAACTGCCTCGCGTTATGTGCGGGGCTAGTTAAAGGAAACGGTTCGAATAATCACCGGGCCGTGACATAATGTCGTGTTGCCAAAACAAGTCAGCAAATTGGATTTGTGGAAATATTATTCTCTCTACGGTGGTATGTGGAACTTATTTTGCAGGGTTGGACACTATCCTTATATTCAAATTCTTCCGTGGTATATTCGGAGGAGGAACCCGCCTTGTAATGCCGAAGACAATGCTGCGCGCCGGACTCATCGTCATTGAAGCCTGGTTCAGGGGCTACTATGGGAGTCCTGGATTAGGGGGTCTCCGGACAGCCGAACTATCTCCATTGGTCGGACTGTTAGACTATGAAGATACAAGATTGAAGACTTCATCTCATGTCCGGATGGGACTCTACTTGGCGTGGAAGGCAAGCTAGGCAATACGGATATGTGTATCTCCTCCTTTGTAACCGACCTTGTGTAACCCTAACCCTCTCCGGTGTCTATATAAACTGGAGGGTTTTAGTCCGTAGGACACAACAACTACAACATACAATCATACCATAGGCTAGCTTCTAGGGTTTAGCCTCTCTGATCTCATGGTAGATCTACTCTTGTACTACCCATATCATCAATATTAATCAAGTAGGACATAGGGTTTTACCTCCATCAAGAGGGCCCAAACCTGGGTAAAACATCGTGTTCCCTGCCTCCTGTTACCATCCTCCTTAGACGCACAGTTCGGGACCCCCTACCTGAGATCCGCCGGTTTTGACACCGATAGGTTCCCATTATAACCCAACCGTGTAAGGAACGCAAAATCCGGGAACATAACACTGATATGATGAAAACTAGGGCGGCAAGAGTGGAACAAAACACCAGGCATAAGGCCAACCCTTCCACCCTTTACCAAGTATATAGATGCATTAATTAAATAAGAGATATTGTGATATCCAACAAAATATCCATGTTCCAACAAGGAACAAACTCCAATCTTCACCTGCAACTAACAACGCTATAAGAAGGGCTGAGCAAAGCGGTAACATAGCCAAACAATGGTTTGCTAGGACAAGGTGGGTTAGAGGCTTGGCTTAACAATATGGGAGGCATGATGAGCAAGTGGTAGGTATCGCAACATAGGCATAGCAAAAGAGTGAGAAACTAGCAAGCAAAGATAGAAGTGATTTCGAGGGTATGGTCATCTTGCCTGAAATCCCGCAAGGAAGAAGAACGAGTCCATGAAGAAGACAAACAGACGTAGTCGAACGGTTCCTCACAAATGCTACGTTATCGGAACCAACCCGAAGAAGCAACGCCGGAAATAAGCACAAAACATAATAAACAACCACCACATATACATGGCATGATGCACAATCAAGTATGATGCATGTCCGGTATAAAGAAGCATGGCATGGCAAAGTGCACAAACAATCCTACAAATTAAGTGGAGCTCAACATGCAACTCCGTTGCATATTGACGAAACACCACATGACTTATTTAGTTCTCTCTTGTTTATGTACCCAACAAGATTAAATGTTGTTAGCATGGCAAGAGGTGAAGCATAATGAAACTACCTATCTAGGCAAGTTTAAATGAGTCCGGAACAACAAAACAACAAGTCCGAAAACTCCTCATGTGCATATTTTAGGTTTGGTACTGATCTTCCCTAAACCATATTTTAGAGTTGTTAAACATGCAAAGAGATGCCACCATGTTAAACTATGCATTTTTCTACCCCATTTACATATAAAGATTATTTAAAACCGAGCTACGGTTATTTAGTTATGAAAGAATTCATTTTAACATGTTATTTAAGAAAATTAATGCAAATAGCAGTTTAAACATTTTAAACATAGATGAAAATGGCATATTATTATTCTACACAAAATTCTAAGCATTTTACATATTAAGTTTGTTTTAATCCGATGCACGGTTCAATAGTTATTAAATGCATGAACATGAGGGTCTTTTCTATAAAACTGCGCAATTCGGGATAATAGGAAAAAACGTTCAGCCACAAAAAATATAGAGCTGGGCCGAATCTGGAGTGCTGCTAACATTGGGCTCGGCCTGGTTGGTGGAAGAGGCCTACTGGCATGCGGCTGGACAGGCCGGATCTGGCTGGGCCTTCCACGCGCTGGAGCTGGGCCGGGCCACCTTGGTGCTGGTTGGATCGAATGAGGGAGGGGGAGCGGTCAACGCGAGCGGTCGTCTCGCTCGACCACCAGTGAAACAGAGGACGGCAGAGGCGCGATGCGGTGCAGGGGGCAAGAACTCCGGCTCCTCGACGCGAAGACCACCGACGGTGACGGAACTTGGCGAGGCGGCGACTCCGGCGGGCGATGCGGTCAACGGGGACTAGCTTGGGGCGCAGGGAAGGTCCAGGAGCGGGACGACGGACTGATGCATGGCAGTAGCAGGTTGAGTACAGGGGCGTCGACCTCCTGCTCGATGCAGAAGCAAAGGGGCGGCGAGCTTGCAGCGGATGCCGTGGCGGACTTGGCGCGACGTAGGCGAGGTAGCAGGCCGGCGGCGACTGCTGCTGCTGGAAGGCGAGCTTGGGGCTCGGCTCCCATTGTGGTGGTCTCCTATGAAAAATAATAGAGAGGGAGAGAACATGAAAGGGAGGAGACCGCAACGGGGGAAAGGAAAAGAGGAGGGGCGCGAGGTAGAGAGGAGCTCTGCTCCGGCGAGCTGGCGTAGGGAGGTGCTGGTCCCGATCCATCTTGGACAGAGGCACGGGAGGAGACGAGGCGCTCGGGCCTTGCGGCGCTGCACGGGGCTGCTGGATCCAGAGCCTCTATGGGATGAACTGGGGCGACGGGGCCGTTCGATCTGGATCTGATGCTCTAGATCGACGGTGGGGAGCTGCACTGGTTTGTTGGTTGTGGTGTGGTGGATCTGGTGGTGCGAGGGCGGCTGCGTGTGGATAGGCTCGGGTGGGATCCCAAGGAAGATGCCGCTGGCGGCGGCGCGAGGGACAAGCTGCCTAGAAATTAGGGTTTGACTAGGAATGGACGAATATATATACATCACGTGTTAGGTTAGGGGCTATCTCGTCCCTCCGATCAAAATCGGATGGTCAGGAAAAATAGGCTAGGGAGTCCAAATGAGAAAACGGTGATGTTTGGTAGATGTTTGGGGATGATCCGGATCCAACGGTGACGACTGCCGGGGTCGGGTCCGGGGAAGTTTCGGACGCGCACGAGAGGTCTATGCACGGCGCAAAGAGGGGTAGGCTGGGCCTAGGTGGACTGTGGAGAGCGGGTTGGTCTGAGAGAAGAGGGGAGAGATGCAGCCCGGCAGGGTTTCCGGAGACCGAAAACGTCCGACGAAAAGACCGGCTATACTGTTGCTATAGTTATCCGTTGGGGCGTCAAACGGACTCTGAATGCGATGAAACTTGGCAGGCGGCCTACCTACACTATAATAAGATTGCACTCCAACTTTCAGCCCATTCCGAGAACATTTTGCGGCCACTTATAAAATAAAATTTCAGACATGCCGCGGGCGCGTGCAAGAGTGTCTGGGCTCAGAGCGGACAACGGAAGGAACGGGGAGAACCCGTACGAATGTAAGTTTGAAAACAGACGATGCAATGCACATGATGACAAGATGAAATGCAACACGCAAGCAAATGACATGGCAACGACAGCGAATAACTGGAAGACTCCTGGCACATCGGTCTCGGGGCGTCACACCTCTGTTGGGTCGTGCCACATGTCGACGTATCATAGGCGCCTCCTGTCCAATCAATGGATGGCATCTGTCCCAATGGTGAGCCAACACGTGTTTCCTCCGCCCAATGAGAATTTTACACGTGAAAAACCTCATTGGTCCGGGCTGTTAGCGGGTTACCGGATCCAAAACTGGACTCGATAGCTTAACGGTGTTCCGTTACGGTGGATGCCACGTGTCGGTCACCCTTGACGAAAGCACTTCCATGACGCGCGATTTATCGTCATGGAAGTGGACACTTCCGTGACGATAATTTTGGTAATGTCATGGAACACTTATACGACAGCACATGTATGACTATCTTGATTCTGCCATAAATTTGTCATGGATGTACATGCATGACAGAAAACGTGACCTACTGTGATAAACACGTATCATCACGGAAGTGTCTTTTTTGTAGTGTTAGGTACATGGTGCTGGAATGCTGGTGCACCCGCTATCCCATGCCCTTACACCAAATATTTAGCTGTTCTTAATCTAATGCCCTTGGTAAAATGAAGCCATGCCACTGTTATAAGCCATGACAAGTTTAGCCAAAAAAATTGCCTGTAATTGTTTGAGACTCTGACTGTTTCCATTGTAGCTTTTTGTGCAAACAGGGATATCCATTTCACCAGGTTGCTGTTGTGACCTTTTGGTGCACTGCACAAAACACTTCTTAAAAGAAGTGACTTTTGTGTTGTTTAACTGGAATTTCAGAATGGAACAGTTGATTCATTTCGGTGGAACTGCACAAAGGGAGATATGTGTTCCAATCCTCATCATCCATATTGGCGCCATAACCTTCCTTTAGGTAAGAATGATATTTAATGCATGTGTTCATCTCTATTTCGTGACTCCCATGAGAAAATAATGTTATTGTTTACTAGTACACTTGTACTCCCTCATTGACAAAACCAATTCAGAAATAGAAGGCCAATCATGTACTTGGTTTCACCAACTGGTGAGGAGAAAGAGAAACAGAGCATGAAGAGGAAGAAGAAGAAGAATAAACAGTGCCAAGGTGATCTTGCTGAAGCCAGAGGCCTCAGTCGAGGCCATTCAAGGGCTCCGACAACGTCTACCTTACATGTGAGACGATCCTCCAGGGAGCCCTTCCACTTCTGCTGTCTCTCCTGCAAGGTCACTTAATTAATTAGGAGTACTTAAGCACCACTAATTTATTGCTGCCTAATTTTCCTGTCGGAGTTAAACAAATCTTTAGTAGCACCTTATGCTGAATCATGTACGTGTGTATGTTTGTCTATGGAGGTGAATCATGTGGTGGAGCGGGGAGGGAATATTATTAGTGTCATGACATAATAGTGCTATTGTTTTGCATGTCAACTTATTGCCATTGGTTTAATGAGGCAATGTTTTGCGTATTGTCCATCATGAATTTGATGCTACTATTAGAGTAATATGCTAATGTCTTTCTATCCTTTCTCACCAAGCTAATGAAGGTTTCACCTTGTTCCTACTTGTGCAAACAGGGATCATGTTGTGCCAATCATACATTTTAGTGGAACTACACAAGACAATACAATGAACTATATCCCAGCCAGTGCTTTAACTCTGTGGGAAGTTCTTGATAATCTTTTGATATAATATCAGCAATGGTAAACAAGAGTGATTTCAACCATACATTTGAAGTGCACAAAAATATACACTATTGAGTGATTTCAGTGAGTGCTTTATCATCTCTTATGAGACTACATGAATAAGCTTTTTTCCTCAGGTTTGTACCGGCCTAAGGCCTTCATCCATATTAGTTTGTTGTCATCTCTATTTGTATCGTGCTACTGTCATGAGAAACTCCATTATCTTTGCACATTAAAGTTTTGCAACCTATGATACATGGCAATGCTTTGAGTGTTGAGCTAATTGGCACTGATTAAATAAACAAATACCTCTCTTTAAGCAAGACTACTATGTTGCTAACTTTACCCATTAAGATACTGAGGGTGCTTCTATTTGTTAGTGTATGTTTCATCAACTAGTCCCACTATTACAGTAATCTCACTCTCTCAATATATGTGCCAACAGGGACGCTCGATTTTGGTGGAACTGCACAAAAACTTTGGGTGCTTCATTGCCTTGACAGCTTCCTTCCTTTCCTGTCAGTCGCTAATATGGGCTTGCATTCTTCCTTTGCTGTCAGTCACTTGGCTTATCTCGGCTTCCAGTCAAAGGAAATAGTAATTGGTATGCTACCTCACATAGGTTGGTACTGGTCTTTATCCTGATTATTGTGATTGTCATATGTATTGGTAATTTGGTATTGTGCTACTGTTTGCCGATTTCATAAAGGAGTAACTTGGAGCCTGAACTCGCAGGAAAATAATTACATTGGGTGATTTCAGTAGAACTACACAAAAGATCAGATGGACAGGTACTTATGTTGCTGCTATGCACTCCAAAGTTCACTCATACAAGCATCGATATTGACAAGAAGAACTGCCTATATTCATTTGAGTATCAACCGGGGTCAACTAGTTGTCAAACTCCAAGTATTAGGAGAGTGAACGCCAAAAATATTGCTTGGCGCATAGCCCAGAAAAATGTTGTCCAGTCTTTGGTCCCAACTTGTGCCTTTTGGTTATCGGCACATATGGTAGCGAACTGTATGGCATGGAGTCTAAAGATTCCAGACAAGTTGGTTGACGCGTATATTCATCTGGCACTTAATCAGTTTGCACGCCAGGGATGCTCCATTTCAGTTGAATTGCACAAAAATTTGGGTGGTTCATTTTCTCAACCGTGTTCTTTCTTGTCTACAATGTAGAATTTTGGCGAGCTACATGACCAAGATGAGCTAGTAAACTAGTTGGATGAAAGTAGTGGCCAAGTTGCTCAAACCTCCCTCGGCACGAGGCCACTATTTGAGGATAAACCTACAAGCAAAGTTTAGATTGTTTGTGCTGCCTCTTATGTACTCGAAAGTTTACTCGTACAAGCATTAATTTTAGCAAGAAGTATCTCCGACTGAACAACATTTACCAGTCTGTACCCTAGGTAATTAAAGTTCGACCATGGATGATATTGGCTGTGATCTCAATCATTTGGATTCATAAACATACTGAACATGTGTATATCTTAATCTTTTTGTGAATTATCTATGAATATTTGTTGGAAATATGCCCTAGAGGCAATAATAAAATGGTTATTATTATATTTCCTTGTTCATGATAATTGTCTATTGTTCATGCTATAATTGTGTTATCTGGAAATCGTAATACATGTGTGAATACATAGACCACAACATGTCCCTAGTTGTCGGCATTCTAGGAACGGGGGTCCCTAGACTTGCCTGCCTGCGGCCTGCGGTGTGGCTCAAAGGAGGGCCCAGCACGGCCCATCTTCATCAACACAGACCCATGACCCTCGCGAGGGGACAAGCCTCGCGAGGCGGACGACACGGAGCTTCCTCAAGCACGGCCTCATCAGGCTGGCTCGCGAGGAGGCGGAGAGATCAAGGCGGGGTACCTCACGAGGTGCCCGTGACGCAAGCCATGACGACTAAGGGTGCCAGGCGGGCGCCAACTCGCGCAGTGTCCTCCTTTCCTCTTTGGTGCAAAGGGAGCAAGCGCAGGCGAGAGCATCAAGCAAAGGCACCCGTTTCGGTGCAATGAGACCAAGACCAGTCCAACGGCAGGGAGGAAGTCATTGTGGAGCCCAAGCCAGCGTCACCACCAGAGCCTTTGGCAGGCGAGGACCAACTTTAGTCAGGATAAGTGTACCAGATGTTCCCCTTCAAAATGGCCAATTGTTGGCGCCCTTCCCGCTCAATATTTGGGAAGAGGCCCAGGGTCCACCAATGCCACTTTCACCATAGGCGCCAACCTCGAGCCCGAGCAGGAGGAGGCCCTGGTCAGGTTCCTGCGCGCAAACAAGAAGGTATTCTCTTGGGAGCCTGACCAGTTGGCGGGGATCCCTAGGAGCGTAATCGAGCATCACCTCAACGTGTGCCCCAACGTGCGCCCTGTGAAGCAAAAGGCAAGGCGACAGTCCACAGAAAAACAGGCCTTCATCGTCCAAGAGACCCGCAAACTAGAAGCCGCTGGGGTCATTCGCGAGGTCCGATACCCGGATTGGTTGGCCAACCCTATCGTTGTGCCAAAGAAGGGAGGGAAGGAGTGCATGTGTGTCGACTTCACCAACCTCAACAAGGCATGCCCGCAAGATCCATTCCCGCTCCCCCGCATCGACCAGATCGTCGATTCCACCGCAGAATGCGACCTGCTATGCTTCTTGGATGCCTTCTCTGGGTATCACCAGATCAAGATGGCGGTAGAAGACGTCGAAAAGACAGCCTTCCTAACCCCGTGTGGGGTGTATTGCTACACATGCATGCCATTCGGGTTGCGTAACGCAGGGGCGACCTTTCAGCGGCTGATGCACATCACCTTGGGCCCGCAGCTCGGGAAGAAAGTTGAGACTTACGTCAATGACATTGTGGTGAAGTCTCGGGAGTCCAGGACCCTGATATAAGACCTGGAGGAAACCTTGGCGAGCCTCAACGCAGTGAACCTGCGGCTCAACCCAGAGAAGTGTATGTTCGGAGTCCCCTCGGGCAAGCTCTTGGGTTTCCTCGTGTCCCACCGAGGCATCGAGGCTAACCCGAAAAAGGTCAAGGCGGTCGAGGACATGAGCCCGCCAAAGACCCTTAGAGAAATGCAGAAGCTCACTGGGCGCGTGACCGCGCTAGGGCGCTTCATCTCCAAGTTGGGGGAGTGAGCGCTGCCTTTCTTCCAGCTAATGAAGAAAAAGGGGCCCTTTGAATGGACTAAAGAGGCCGACAAGGAGTTCCAGGATCTCAAGAGATACCTGACCAGCCCTCCGGTCATGGTGGCTCTGCGCCCTCAAGAGCCCCTGGTGCTTTACCTCGCCGCCACTCCCTACTCCGCCAGCGCAGCCCTGGTGGCGGTTAGGGAGGAGCGTCGAATCAAAACCACAGCAGCAGCCCGGGACAAGGCAAAACAGGAACAAGGAAGGCCCACAGAAACCGCCACCGCGGCTGAGGAGGATCAGTCGCCGCAGAGGAGTGCACCGGAGGCGGAAGAGGCCCCTCTCCCAGATGGCCATCCTCAGGAGGCCTCATCGCCTCAGGAGGCGCCATGGTCTCCGGAGGGTGCCACCAGCACTCACGCACCCAACCTTGTTGAGCACCCAGTGTACTTCGTCAGCATGGTGTTGCGGGACATGAGGGCACGGTACCCCATGCCTCAGAAGCTCCTCCTCGCGCTACTGGTGGCCTCGCGCAAGCGGCGGCACTATTTTCAGGGTCACCCCATCAAGGTCGTCTCGTCATACCCCCTGGAGAGAGTGCTTAGGAGCCCTAACTCAGCTGGAAGGGTCGCCGAGTGGAACATAGAACTGCAAGCGTTTCAGCTCGAATTCAGCACGACCAGAGTCATCAAGGAACCAGCATTAGCGGATTTTGTGGTAGAATGGACGGAGGCACCAGGCCTCAAGGCCGACGAGGATCGGTCCCTCTCCCCGGGAAGCAGGGCGCCAGAAGGCTGGGTCATGTACTTCGATGGGGCGTTCTCCAGGCATGGCGCTGGGGCTGGGGCGGTGCTTATATCGCCCACTCAGGACAAGCTCTAATATGCAGTACAGCTCTGTTTCCAGCAAGGTAAAAAGGTCTCCAACAACATAGCGGAGTATGAAGGTTTAATAGCGGGCTTGAAGGCCGCAGCTGCCCTGGGGGTGAAATGCCTCACCATCAAGGGCGATTCACAGCTCCTTGTCAATTTCTCCAACAAGGTGTATGAGCCAAATGATGAGCACATCGAAGCCTACCTTGCGGAGGTCCACAGGATGGAGAAGCAGTTCTGGGGGTTGGAGTTACAGCATGTGCCCCGTGGCACCAATCAGGAGGCCGACGACATCGCCAAACGGGCGTCCAGGCGGTTACCTCAGGAGCCTGGCGTCTTCGAGGAGCGGCTCTTCAAGCCCTCAGCCCTGCCGTCATTATCAAACACGGCTCAGCCTCGGGAGGAGCTCCCCCAACCACCTGCCTTAGGAGCCCCAGTCTGTGGCCCGGCCTCAGGAGCACGCCTGCTCCTGACGATGGAACCTCAGGAGGGGTGCTGGATCATGGAGCTCCGGAGTTACTTAACACAAGGGACCCTGCCGGAGGAGGAGGAAGCGGAGTGTGTGGCACGGCAGGCCACGGCATACTGCATCAAGGATAGAGAGCTCTACCGGAAGCGACCAAACGATGTATCCCTGCGCTGCATCTCCAAGGAGCAAGGAAAGGAACTGCTGGAAGATATACACGGCGGAGACTGTGGACATCATTCATCATCATGGACCCTCGTCGGCAAGGCGTTCCGCAGTGGGTTTTATTGGCCCACCGCACTCAATGACGCCGTCGAACTGGTGAAAGCTTGTGAGGCCTGCCAGTTCCATGCCAAGCAGCTCCATTAGCCGGCAGGAGGCCTGTAGACTATACCCCTTTCATGGCCATTCGCAGTCTGGGGGCTGGACATCCTGGGCCCGTTTCCTCGGGCGCCAGGGGGCTACCGCTACCTCTACGTCGCCATGGACAAGTTCACCAAGTGGGCTGAAGTAGAGGCCGTCCGCACCATCCCCGCGGGTTCCGCGGTCAAGTTCATTAGGGGCATCGTGAGCCGGTTCGGGGTGCCGAACCGCATCATCACAGACAACGGTTCGCAGTTCACTAGTAACCTCTTCAAAACATACTGTGCTAACCTTGGAACGCAGATATGCTACGCTTTGGTGGCGCACCCCCGAAGCAACGGCAAGGCCGAGCGAGCCAACGCAGAGGTCCTGAGGGGCCTCAAGACCAGGACGTTCAAGAAGAAGCTGGAGGTCTGCGGCAGACGTTGGTACGACGAGCTCCAGTCCGTGTTGTGGTCCATCCGCACAACCGCGACCAAGCCGACTGGAGAGACCGCGTTCTTCCTGGTCTACGGAGCTGAAGCGGTCCTCCCTCATGAGGTCAAACGTCGCTCCATGCGGGTCCTGGCGTTCGACGAGGCGCAGCAGGATGCCATGCAGGGGATGGACCTCGTGCTGGGGGAGGAACATCGCCGAGAAGCCGCGCTACGAGCGGCGAGGTACCAACAAGCACTGCGACGATATCACTGCCGCAACATCCGCCCCAGAACTCTCGAGGTAGGAGACCTCGTGCTCAAGCGGGTTCTCTCCAGGGAGGGACTGCACAAGCTCTCTCCCATGTGGGAGGGCCCGTTCAAGGTTGTTCATGTTTCCAGGCCTGGCTCCGCGCGCTTGGAGACTCAGGAGGGGGTGCCGGTCCAGAACGCATGGAACATCCAGCACCTCCGGAGGTTCTACCCCTAAAAAGGCCCAGAGCCTGTGAAGAAGGCGAATGCCTATGAAGCTGTCGCGTTTTGGAAAAGGCCCAGAGCCTATGAAGAAGGCGAATGCCTGTGAAGCTGTCGCATTTTGGAAAAGGCCCGGAGCCTGTGAAGAAGGCGAATGCCTGTGAAGCTGTCGCGTTTTGGAAAAGGCCCGGAGCCTGTGAAGAAGGCGAATGCCTGTGAAGCTGTCGCGTTTTGGAAAAGGCCCAGAGCCTGTGAAGAAGGCGAATGCCTGTGAAGCTGTCGCGTTTTGGAAAAGGCCCAGAGCTTGTGAAGAAGGCGAATGCCTGTGAAGCTGTCGTGTTTTGGAAAGGCCCGGAGCCTGTGAAGAGGGCAAATGCCCGTGAAGCCTGCTTCCCCCAAGAAAGGCCCGGAGCCTGTGAAGAAGGCCAACGCCTGTGAAGCTCGCCGCCCGTGACACTCTCACGTAATAATGAGTTGGGGTTGTACACACCCCGGAGTCTCAGGAGCGTCGGCCTCAGGCCCTGGGGATCCCTCCCACGCCCAGTGGCAGCACTTAGCTCCGCGCTGGTGAGAAGACGTCAAAGACTAGATTAGGTGCCGGACGCGGCTTTTCATTTGCTTTCCGCAGTTGGCTTGTTCATTCTCATTCGAAGTTTTGTTCAAGCTATTGTCGTCTTTGGCTTTTGGTTCTTCGACTTTTCACTCTCCTGCCTCGATTTCTCTTATGCAAGGCCTCGCGAGGGGGGCAGCCGAGCGCCCTCGCGAGTGTTCCTGTCCTAGTCGTTCAAAGGTTTCGCGACCTGGGTCTGTTACAGGAGCACCCCTCCAGTCTGTGCCCCACGGGCACCGCGACACGAACACAGGGCCTGGGTCGGTCGCCCCCCACGGCTGGGGCCGGGAACTATCCACGCGCGGGCACGTAGCCGGAAGGCACGATAACGGAAGCAAAGCGATGATTAACAGCAATAACCCAAACATGCCCCCGCGGGGCTCCACGCTACTGTCTTTTTACGCAGGAAAAAGGAAAAGGAAGAACAAATCAGGCGCAGCTCACCTCACACCGGCCTGCAGGGAAGACTCGAGCTGCCTCCGGGGCTCAGGCAGACTCCCTCTCGCGCTTCACCGAGGCGCGATGGCGGGCAGACATGCTACCACCTCCCAAGCAGGTACGACGGCGTGGAGGCTGACCGCGGCCACCACTAGAAGAGTCGTCTCCTGAAGAAGAACCGGTGAAGCTTGGGGAACCCTGAGCGCCGCCAATCACGCGAACGCTGTCCTCTCCATCATCGACAGGGCTGGGTTCCCGGCCGCGGTCGTCGTCCTCAGGGCAGCACCCTGCGCGGCGAAAATCTTCCCCAAACACTATAACACCCCGGATGTAACTTTCCCAATTTGTACTCCAACTCTTGCCGTTTCCGACGTTAAGTTATTTTATTTTCTCGGTTTCAGGTTTTTGTCTCTGTGTGTTGTTGTCGTTGTCATGCATCTCACATCATGTCATCATGTGCATTGCATTTGCATACGTGTTCGTCTCATGCATTCGAGCTTTTTCCCGTTGTTCGTTTTGCATTCCGGCGCTTCGTTCTCCTCCGGTGGTCCTTTCTACCTTTCTTTCGTGTGTGGGGATTAAATATTTCCGGATTGGACCGAGTCTGGCCAAGCGGCCTTGGTTTACTACCGGTAGACCGCTTGTCAAGTTTCGTATCATTTGGACTTCGTTTGATACTCCAATGGTTAACCGAGGGACCGAAAAAGCCTCGTGTGTGTTGCAGCCCAACACCCCTCCAATTTGGCCCAAAACCCACCAATACCCTCTCCATCATCTAGAGCGTTCGATCACGATCGCGTGGCCGAAAACCGTACCTCATTTGGACTCTCCTAGCTCCTTCTACCTATAAAAAGGCATCCCCTCCCGAAATTCCGGATCAAACCCTACCCTAACCTTCCCCTCGCGCCGCCGGACATTTCCCCTCCACCGGACGGACATGTCCGCCACCCTCGCCGCCGCCACGTGGCGCCTCCTGGTTCGCTGAGGCGCCAAGCCCCACATCGCCGCGCCTCCCCGCCGCCCGGCGCGCCGAGGCCCGTAGCGGGCCCCCACGGGCCCAGTCGCC